>NC_083243.1:9684467-9710843 GCF_032191835.1 Heteronotia binoei | reverse complement strand
AGGTGGCCTCGGCTTCCTTTGTCCCATCTGCTTTATTTCTCCTTGTGTGCAAGCCCACGTGCGAGAGCCCCCCAACCGCGCCTCCCCCGACATGGCAGGGGGGCCAACATCTTCCTTTTTCCTTCTTTTTTTGGATCTCGCTTCCAATTTCCATCATATTAAAGCAACGTCCTGACTTTAATGTGTGTGTAACATAAACAGCCTTGCAAACAGGAAGAATTAAAGCAACATGGGACCGTGAGCGTCGCTGCAAAAGATGGAGGGGCGGAAGGGGGACGTTGGGTGGGATTTCACCACGTTTGTATTTCTTTTGGGGGGGGGGGCAGGTCGACGATGGAGCAGAAGAGAAACCGCATGAGCCTTTCCTGCGGCTCCCTTTGGAACCTTTGCTCAAAGCGGTCAGGGAATTTTCACTTTGGCTTTTTTTCCTCGCTCGAAAGCCTGCGGCCTTACATCCAGCCTGTAATCCCGCATTTGTCAAACCCCATCTTCTCCATCGAAAGAGAAAAGCTGGAGCACGCTCACGGCGGAACATAGGGTTGCCAAGTCCAGATCAAGATATATCTGGGGACTTTGGGGGTGGAGCCAGGAGACATTAGGAGTGGAGCCAAGATCAAGGCTGTGACAAGCAGCATTGAACTCCAAAGGGTGTTCTGGCCATCACATTTAAAGGGGCGGCACACCTTTTCAATGCCTTCCTTCCATAGGAAATAATGAAGGGATGGGGACACTTGCTCTTTGGGGCTCATAGAATTGGACTCCCCGGTCCAATCTTTTTGAAACTTGGGGGATATTTTGGGGTGAGGCACTAGATGCTATACTGAAAATTTGTGCCTCTGCCCCCAAAAACAGTCCCCGCAGAGCCCCAGATACCTGCGGATCAATTCTCCACTGATTTTCTATGGAAATAAATCTCCATAGGGAATAATAAAGTTCCCAGCAGACATTTCCCTCCCTCCCTCCGCTTTCTGACGACCCTGAAGCGGGGGGAGGGCCTCCAAACCGGGGGATCCCCTGCCCCCACCTGGGGATTGGCAACCCTATTTTGGAATCTTCGCTCAAAGCGGTCAGGGAATTTTCCCCCTCCCTCGAAAGCCTGCGGCATTACATCCATCCAGCCCGTAATCCGCCTTTTGTCAAACCCCGTCTTCTCCATCGAAAGAGAAAAGTTGGAGCGCGCTCACGGTGGACATCTGGAGAAGGTTCTTCGGCTGGAAACTGTGAGCCCCCCCGCCCCCTCTCTCCGTAATGTACCCCTGAGAAAGGGCTGACGGGCTGCACTTACTTCTGCAAACCGTTCCCATGAAAGAACCAATTTCCCTGACTTCCATGTGGTGTCAATAACGGAGCCCCGCGACGGAGGAGTACTTATGAAATATTAAATCTCCACACAAGGACAGATCTACACAAATGCCGACCACCTGTGAGCACGTGCCCTCTGCTGTGGCGATTCATACTTTTAGGAAACTCATGGCATATGGCAGGGGGTGGCCAATGGTAGCTCTCCGGATGTTTTTTGCCTACAACTCCCATCGGCCCTAGCCAGCATGGCCATGCTGGCTGGGGCTGATGGGAGTTGTAGGCAAAAAACATCCGGAGAGCTACCGTTGGCCACCCCTGGCATATGGGGCTGATAAGTTCCAACCCAATCTTTCAGCTTGGTTGGCATAAAAAAAAACCCAACCGACTTCCTGACGGTAGTAAGCGTGGACATTGGGGGTGGGGAGAGGGGGGGGGGCGGCTTTCAAACAGATTGTTTTGTTTTGAGGATTCATACGGTATCGCATCACAGGGCCTTATTAAATTTACTGTCCTTGCCTGTTCAAAAGGTCATCGCATCTATCCTGTGAGGAGGGGGAACAGATATGGCCGAAATGTCAAGCCGTTGAAATTAGATCGTGCTGGCTCTTGCCAGCGAAAACAGTCACCCGATGTTTTAAACGCCATGATTTAATTCTCTCATTAATAAGGGAAGGCAGATGCGAAGACCCCCACCCTGTTTGAAAATTCCTCGGGACAAACGGGTGGGCCGGTTTCGTGTAGCGGTGAAGTGCGCACTGCGCAGACCTCTTATCTGGGAGAACCAGGTTTGGCAATCCTACTTTAATAAAAAGATTTATTTGAAATAGACCAACCGGACAAGGATGTATATATGTCAACCTGCTTATTTCATTTATATGCAGAGTACATCATGCGGAATGCTGGCCTGGATTGAAGCAGAAGCCGAAATTAAGATTGCCGGGAAAAAAAAATCAACAACCTCGGATATGCAGATGACACCACTCTAATGGCAGAACGTGAGGAGGACCTAAAGAACCTTTTGTTGAGGGTGAAAGAGGAGAGCACAAAAGTAGGCTTGGAAACTCAACATCAAAAAAACTAAGATCATGGCATCCAGCCCCATCACTCCTTGGCCAATAAGAACATAAGAAGAAGCCATGTTGGATCAGGCCAATGGCCCCTCCAGTCCAACACTCTGTGTCACACAGTGGCCAAATATATATATTTGTGGCTAATAGCCACTGATGGACCTCTGCTCCATATTTTTATCTAACCCCCTTTTGAAGCTGGCTATGCTTGTTGCCGCCACCCACCTCCTGTGGCAGTGAATTCCATGTGTTCAGCACCCTTTGGGTGAAGAAGTACTTCTTTCTATCCATTTTAACCTGACTGCTCAGCAATTTCATCGAATGCCCACGAGTTCTTGAAAGAAAGGGAGAAAAGTACTTCTTTCTCTACATTCTCCATCCCATGCATAACCTTGTAAATCTCTATTCTGTCACCCTGCAGTCGACGTTTCTCCAAGCTAAAGAGCCCCAAGCGTTTTTAACCTTTCTTCATAGGGAAAGTGTTCCAAACCTTTAATCATTCTAGTTCCCCTTTTCTGCACTTTTCCCAATGCTATAATATCCTTTTTGAGGTGCAGTGTCCAGAATTGTATATTGTTATAAATAGAAGGGGAAGACATGGAAGTAGTGACAAACTTCACATTTCTGGGATGCAAGATCACTGCAGATGGTGACTGTAACCATGAAATTAAAAGATGTTTGTTCCTTGGGAGGACAACTATGGTGAACCTGGGCAGAATAATAAAAAGTAGAGACATCACCCTGCCAACAACAGTCCGTATAATCAAAGCGATGGTATTCCCCAGTAGTAATGTGTGGCTGTGAGAGCTGGACCATAAGGAAGGCCGAGCGCAGAGAAGAATAGATGCTTTTGAGCTGTGGTGCTGGAGAAGAATCTTGAGAGTCCCTTGGACTGCAAGAAGATCCAGTCAGTCAGGTCCTAAGGGAAATGAACCCAGACTGTTCCCTGGAAGGTCAGATGCTGAAACTGAAGCTCCAATACTTTGGCCACCCAATGAGAAGAGAGCACTCACAGGAGAAGACCCTGATGCTGGGAAAGACAGAAGGCAAAAGAAGAAGGGGACGGCAAGAAGAGGAGATGGCTGGACAGCGTTACTGATGTAGCTAACATGAATTTGAGCAGACTTCGGAGGATGGTGGAAGACAAGAGGGTGCTGGCGTGACTTTGTCCATGGGGTCGCAAAGAGTCGGACTCGACTGTGCAACTGAACAACAACAACAACCGGCCGACTTTTATAGTGCCATACAAACTAATGTTCACTAGATGGCAGTAAAAAACTTGTATTCTGGTCACTCAATGGAGAAAACACATCAACTCAGGACCAGCTGCCTTTTCCATAACTGAGAGTTGCCAGCTCCGGGTTGGGAGATCTTGGGGGCGGAGCCTGAGGAAAGGTGGGGTTTGTGGAAGAAGAAGACAACTGCAGATTTATACCCCGCCCTTCTCACTGAATCAGAGACTCAGAGCGGCTCACAATCTCCTATATCTCCTTCCCCACAACAGACAGCCTGTGAGGTGGGTGGGGCTGAGAGGGCTTCTCACAGCAGCTGCCCTTCCAAGGACAGAGACTCAGAGCAGCCTACAATCTTCTTTCCCTTCCTCTCCCACAACAGACACCCTGTGAGGTGGGTAGGGCTGAGAGGGCTCCCACAGCAGCTGCCCTTCCAAGGACAGTCAAAGCGGCCTACCATCTCCCTTTCCCTTCCTCCCCCACAACAGACACCCCTGTGAGGTGGGTGGGGCTGAGGGGGCTTAGGACTGCTGGACCAGTCAGGCAGCTGTCCTTACCTTCACTTAGCAGAGTGCTCCTTCTGAATTTCAGCACAGCAGTGAGGCCTAGTCTAACGGTCACCACACGTATAGGGTTGCCAGATCCAATTCAAGAAATATCTGGGGACTTTGGGGGTGGGAGCCAGGAGACTTTGGGGGTGGAACCAGGAGACTTTGAAGGTGTGGCCAGGAAACATTAGGGGTAGAGCCAGGAGACTTTGGGGTGGAACCAACAGCAAGGTTGGGACAAGCCCAATTGAACTCCAAAGGGAGTTCTGGCCATCACGTTTAAAGGGACCACACACCTTTTAAATACTTTCCTTCCACTGGGAATAATGAAGGAGAGGGGCACCTTCTTTTGGGGCTCATAGAACTGGACCCCCTGGCCCAATCATTTTGAAATTTTGAGACTCTCCTCAAAAGACCCCCCAAGTTTCAAAAGGATTGGGCCAGGGTGGGCCAGGGGGTCCAGTTCTATGAGCCCCAAAAGAAGGTGCCCCTATCCTTCATTATTCCCAATGGAAGGAAGACATTTACAAAGTGTAGGGTCCCTTTAGATGTGATGGCCGGAACTCCCTTTGGAGTTCAATTCTGCTTGCCTCAGCTTTCCTCCTGGCTCCACCCCCAATGTCTACTGGCTCCACCCCCAAAGCCCCCAGATATTTCTTGATTTGGACCTGGCAACCCTAAGCAGATTGTGAGGATGGTAGAGAGATACAAAGAAAGCACCCTGAAGACCAAGGAGTGCTCATGTTTTAAGCGTGTTTTCTTTCACGGCGTTTTTTGTCATTGTGTTTGTCTGTGTTCTTCAAAAAAGTTTATCTCTCTGCTACCTAATGTTACACAGGTACAGACATGGCCCAGCACGAAGTGGCCTGACCCAACCAGGTCTCAGTTATATCAGATCCGGCTCTCATAACAAATGAATCGGACACCCCCACTCTAGAGGCTGGCTGTCCTACAGAGACCAGTGCTTTTTGGCCTACAGTGGTCACTTTCGTGAAGTGTGACACCATCGCATGGATCACAATGGAACATCAGAGCTCTCGGTGAGCTGAGCGACCGGGCAGGCAGACCGGCGATGACCTTAGAAGCGACGTTTGGGACTGCCGAGTAGGAGAAGGCGTTGACTGACAACCTGCGAAATGGTTCAGAATGGATGACCCTTTCGTGACCAAAGGTAGGCTGGAGCGGAGGTGTTGATCCTTTTTTTACCAGCTTCGTTGCTTGATGTGCTTTGAAACTCTTTGGAAAGCCCGGTTAGATTTTGTATTTTCGTGGGTGAAAAGCAAGAGAGGGAATGCCAGTATACGAACATAAGAGAAGCCATGTTGGATCAGGCCAATGGCTCCTCCAGTCCAACACTCTGGGTCACATAAGAATGTAAGAGAAGCCATGTTGGATCAGGCCACATAAGAACAGAAGAGAAGCCATGTTGGATCAGGCCAACGGCCCATCAAGTCCAACACTCTGTGTCACAGAAGAACATAAGAGAAGCCATGTTGGATCAGGCCAATGGCCCATTCTACCAACACTCTGTGTCACATAAGAACATAAGAGAAGCCATGCTGGATCAGGCCAGTGGCTCATCCAGTCCAACACTCTGTGTCACACATAAGAGAAGCCATGTTGGATCAGGCCAGTGGCCCCTGCAGTCCAACACTCTGTGTCACATAAGAACATAAGAGAAGCCATGTTGGATCAGGCCAGTGGCCCATCCTGTCCAACACTCTGTGTCACATAAGAACAGAAGAGAAGCCATGTTGGATCAGGCCAGTGACCCATCCAGTCCAACACTCTGGGTCACATAAGAGAAGCCCTGTTGGATCAGGCCACTGGCTCATCCAGTCCAACACTGTGTCACATAAGAACAGAAGAGAAGCCATGTTGGATCAGGCCAGTGGCCCATCCAGTCCAACGCTCTGGGTCACATAAGAGAAGCCCTGTTGGATCAGGCCACTGGCTCATCCAGTCCAACACTGTGTCACATAAGAACATAAGAGAAGCCATGTTGGATCAGGCCAATGGCCCATCCAGTCCAACACTCTGTGTCACATAAGAACATAAGAGAAGCCCTGTTGGATCAGGCCAATGGCCCATCCAGTCCAACACTCTGTGTCACATAAGAACAGAAGAGAAGCCATGTTGGATCAGGCCAGTGGCCCATCCAGTCCAACACTCTGGGTCACATAAGAACATAAGAGAAGCCCTGTTGGATCAGGCCAATGGCTCATCCAGTCCTACACTCTGTGTCACATAAGAACAGAAGAGAAGCCATGTTGGATCAGGCCAGTGGCCCATTCAGTCCAACACTCTGTGTCACATAAGAACATAAGAGAACCCCTGTTGGATCAGGCCAATGGCTCCTCCAGTCCAACACTCTGTGTCACATAAGAACGTAAGAGAAGCCATGTTGGATCAGGCCAATGGCCTATCCACTCCAACACTGTGGCCAAAAGCCCAGGTGCCATCAGGAGGTTCATCAGTGGGGCCAGGACACTAGAAGCCCTCCCACTGTTGCCCCACCCAAGCACCAAGAATACAGAGCATCACTGCCCCAGGTAAAGAGTTCCATCTATACCCTGTGGCTAATAGCCAGTGATGGACCTCTGCTCCGTAATGTTGATTCTATCCCCTCTTGAAGCCGTCTATGCATGTAGCTGCCGCCACCTTCTCTGGCAGTGAAATGCACATGTCGTTTCTGTTACATCCTCCTAGGTCTTCTAGATGGTCAGGGTTTCTTGGGCAGCACTCTTACAACATTTTTTGTAGTGTTTCCTATATCTATCGATTTATTTGTGGCACCAGGTCACACCTGACATATGGCTACCCCATGGAATTTTCCAGGCAATAGACATTCAGAAGTGGTCGGTCACCGCCTGCCTCTTCTTAGCAACATATGAACATCTGAAGCTGCCTTCTACTGAATCAGACCCTCGGTCCATCAAAGTCAGTATTGTCCACTCAGACTGGCAGCGGCACTGCAGGGCCTCAAGCGGAGGTTTTTCACGCCTACTTGCCTGGACCCTTTTTAGTTGGAGATGCCGGGGATTGAACCTAGGACCTTCTGCTTACCAAGCAGATGCTCTACCACTGAGCCACAGCCCCATTCGAGGCTCTCCAGGGTCTCAAGCGGAGGTTTTTCATGCCTATTTGCCTGGACCTTTTTTAGTTGGAGATGCCGGGGATTGAACCTGGGACCTTCTGCTTACCAAGCAGATGCTCTACCACTGAGCCGCAGCCCCATTCATGGCTCTCCAGGGCCTCAAGCGGAGGTTTTTCACGCCTACTTGCCTGGACCCTTTTTAGTTGGAGATGCCGGGGATTGAACCTGGGACCTTCTGCTTCCCAAGCAGATGCTCTACCACTGAGCCACCGTCCCTCCCCTTGGACTTCCTGGGTGATCTCCCATCTGAGTACCAACCAGTCTGGCTTTCCTTAGCTTCTGAAATCTGGAGGTGGAGCCAGTAGACATTGGGGGTGGAGCCAGAAGGCTAGCCTGCACCATCTAGGTAAGGGCAGACGAACAGTTGATGGGTCATTGCCTGCCTCTGCGTAGCAACCCTGGACTTCTTTGTTGGTCTCTCATCCAAATACTAACCAGCCTACCTCGCAGCTTTGTTGTGAAGATAAAATGGAGGAGAGGACAATAAAGTTCTAAGCTGCCAGGGTTTCCATTGGAGAGTGGGGGTATAAACGATATCTAGTTGGTGTAGCGGTTAAGTGCACAGACTCTTATCTGGGAGAACCGGGTTTGATTCCCCACTCCTCCACTTGCACCTGCTGGAATGGCCTTGGGTCAGCCATAGCTCTGGCAGAGGTTGTCCTTGAAAGGGCAGCTGCTGTGAGAGCCCTCTCAGCCCCACCCACCTCACAGGGTGTCTGTTGTGGGGGAGGAAGGGAAAGGAGATTGTAGGCCGCTCTGAGACTCTGTCCTTGAAAGGGCAGCTGCTGTGAAAGCCCTCTCCAGCCCCACCCACCTCACAGGGTGTCTGTTGTGGGGGAGGAAGGGAAAGGAGATTGTAGGCCGCTCTGAGACTCTGTCCTTGAAAGGGCAGCTGCTGTGAGAGCTCTCTCAGCCCCACCCACCTCACAGGGTGTCTGTTGGGGAGGAAGGGAAAGGAGATTGTAGGCCGCTCTGAGACTCTGTCCTTGAAAGGGCAGCTGCTGTGAAAGCCCTCTCCAGCCCCACCCACCTCACAGGGTGTCTGTTGTGGGGGAGGAAGGGAAAGGAGATTGTAGGCCGCTCTGAGACTCTGTCCTTGAAAGGGCAGCTGCTGTGAAAGCCCTCTCCAGCCCCACCCACCTCACAGGGTGTCTGTTGGGGAGGAAGGGAAAGGAGATTGTGAGCCGCTCTGAGACTCTGTCCTTGAAAGGGCAGCTGCTGTGAGAGCCCTCTCAGCCCCACCCACCTCACAGGGTGTCTGTGTTGGGGGAGGAAGGGAAAGGAGATTGTGAGCTGCTCTGAGACTCTGAGAGTGTTTTCACACTACACTAACTAATGTGTTTTTACATCTGGATTTTTACTGTGTATGAATAGCAAAAATCCGGAAGTAAAGCGCATTAGTTAGTGTAGTGTGAATGCACCCTCAAATTCAGATATAAACCCAATCTACTCCTCTTCCTCCTCCTTCTCCTCTTCTTCCTCCTCTTTCTTCTTCTCCTCCTCCTCCTTTTCCTTCTCTCTCTCCTCCCCCTCTTCCTCCTCTTCACCTCTTCTTCCTCCTCCTTCTCCTCCCTCTCCTCCTCCTCTTCACCTTCCTCCTCCTTCTCCTTCTCTTCCAGTTTGGTGTAGTGGTTAAGTGAGCGGACTCTTATCTGGGAGAACCGGGTTTGATTCCCCACTCCTCCACTTGCACCTGCTAGCATGGCCTTGGGTCAGCCATAGCTCTGGCGGAGGTTGTCCTTGAAAGGGCAGCTGCTGTGAGAGCCCTCTCCAGCCCCACCCACCTCACAGGGTGTCTGTTGTGGGGGAGGAAGGTAAAGGAGATTGTGAGCCACTCTGAGACTCTTCGGAGTGGAGGGCGGGACATAAATCCAATATCTTCTTCTTCCTCCTCCTCCTTCTTTTTCTCCTTCTCCTCCTTTCCCTTTCTCTCCTCCCCTCCTCCTCTTCACCTCTTCTTCCTTCTCCTCTTCCTTCTCCTCCTCCTTTCCCTTCCTCTCCTCCCCCTCCTCCTCCTTCTCTTCCTTCTCCTCCTCCTTCTCCTCCTCTTCCTTCTCCTCCTCCACGTTCTTCTCCTCCTCCTCCTCTTCTTCTTCTCCTCCTCTTCCTTCTCCTTCTCCTCTTCCTTCTTCTCCTCCTCTTCCTCCTCCTCCTCCTTCTCCTCCTCTTCCTTCTCTTCCTCCTCTTCCTTTTCCTTCTCCTTCTCTTCCTTCTCCTCCTCCTCCTCTTCCTTCTTCTCCTCCTCCTTCTCCGCCTCCTCCTCTTCCTTCTCCTCCTCTTCCTTCTCCTCCTCTTTCTTTTCCTCCTCCTCCTTTTCCTCCTCCTCCTTCTCCTCCTCTTCCTTCTTCCTCCTCTTCCTCCTCCTCTTCCTTTTCCTTCTCCTTCTCTTCCTTCTTCTTCTCCTCCTCTTCCTTCTCCTTCTCTTCCTCCTCCTCTTCCTCCTCCTTCTCTTCCTCTTCCTTCTCCTCTTCCTCCTCCTTCTCTTCCTCTTCCTTCTCCTTCTCCTCTTCCTCCTCCTCCTGTGCATTCAAAGCTTTTTGGGGGCAGGAATGCACAGAAATGCAGTTCTGGCTGGCTTGACATTCAGGGCTGTGGCCTAATATACAAATGAGTTCCTGCTGGGCTATTATTATTATTATTATTATTATTATTACAAAAAACCCAGTGTGGAACAATGGTGATGTCATGAGTGTGGCCTAATCTGCAAATGAGTTCCTGCTGGGCTTTTTCTACATAAGAAGCCCTGTCTCCATTAATGGGTGTCCTGTACAGAACTGGCCAACCTCCCATCAAGCAGAAGAAAGCCAGAAGGTCTGCTATGTCATGTTTCAGATACCCGGAGCCAAATCCCCTGCCATTTGCAAAGCCTGCGAGATGCTGACGGAGCCACCAAGGACATCCTCCAGTCGGTCGACGACTCCGACATCAAGTTGGCCATCAAGAACGTGGCTGAGGAGATGCTGAAGGAGGTGGGTGGAGCTTCCGCAAAACGGCAGGACGTCAGCTCAGGCTCATTCGCCCACGTACCACCCAAAGGGGCCTTGGACTCATCTCTCTGGGCTGCTAACCATGCCCACAAGGGTTGCCAGGTCCAGTTCATGGATGCAGGGCTCTTTTTTTTGAGCAGGAACGCAGAGGAACACAGTTCCGGCTGGTTTGGTGACAGGGGGTATGGCCTAATATGCAAATGAGTTCTTGTCGGGCTTTTTTCTACCAAAAAAGGCCTGGATGGATGGATTTTCTCCGTTGTCTGGAGATCAGTTTAATTCTAGGAGAGAGCCAGGCAACCTAGCTGTGTATACAGGATGGGAAGGGGCGGGGAATCAGTGCTGTTATTTGACCAATTATAATTTTCTGATTTTTCCTTAGGAAGCCACGGAGCAAATCAGGGAAGCTGCCAGCACCGTCCTTTTAGCGCTAGCCAACCGTCATTTCAATGATGTGATGTATGAGCTTCAAAAAAATGTCAAGACGGCAAAGCTCCCTCACCAAATGGTGTTTCGAACCCTGGGCAACCTGGCTTCCCACTACGGCAAGGCGCTTCCTTCCCTTTGTGGTTGCACCATTCTGTGGAAGATGAGTGGGGATGGGGGGCGGGTGTCTCGTCCTTTCCCAGAAAGCAGGAAGTTTAAGAAGGGGCGGTGTCAGGAATGTGTCACAGGTGATAATATGGCCAGCCTGTGCTAGGGTTGCCAACCTCCAGGTGGGAAAAAACAACAGCCAGGAATCGCAGTTCTTAGGGTTGCCAAGTCCCTCGCAGCCTCCAGTGGGGGACTTTCTTCTTATGCGCTTTGCATGCACAGAGCAATGACGTCACCCAGAAGTGACATCATCGTGCCAGCGACAACATGCCGCAGCCACTCTAGGCGTTTCCAGGAAAACTATGGTTTTTCAGGACACTCTAGCCGCAAAGTGCTTAGTGTACTTGTACGGGTTACTGCAGGGGTCCTCAAACTACGGTCCGCGGGCCAGATGCGGCCCGCTGAGGACGTTTATGCGGTCCGCCGGGTTATGGCAAAATCAGACCAGAAGTGATGTTCGACCTAAACTTGCGTTAGCAACGCACACTTCCGGCACTGGGCTGAGGCGGCGGAGACAGAGTGTGAGGTGATACCGAGGTGAGGTGAGTTCCCAGGCCGGGGTGTGTGGTGTGGGGAAGGGAGAGAGATGCAGAAGACAGAGAACTGACGGCCCGCGGCCTTGTACAGTAACGGCAGTCCGGCCCTCCAACAGTCTGAGGGACAGTGAACTGGCCCCCTATTTAAAAAGTTTGAGGACCCCTGGGTTACTGTATACTTCTAGGATGTAAAAGTTGGAAATGACTTCGGACACCCCTCTTTGATAAAGAGAATGGAAACAATACGGCAAGCTACTAGCCGGCTCCAGGCTCCGTAAGAGGTGGATTTTTATGGAGTCTTCAAGAAATGGACTAATTCTGGCACTTTATTATACAAACACCTTTTCTGCACAAAGCACTTTGTTTATAGAATCAGTTTCTGTACTATATTCGATGTGTGCTTATGTGCAAATCCGTTATGGCATATTATTGAATCTACTCCCCCACGTGGAGTGTTTGAACGAACGAAGTGTGCGATCATCGCATTATTTAGAAGATCTTTTGCAATTTCTTTTGAATTGGGGTTGAATCATTTCCGTTATTACGGCACGGGTTTTTCCCCCCTGCTTTCAACCTTCCCGTGATTCTCCCTCTTAGTATTGGACCCACCTGAAGATTGGCAAGGCCAGCGGTGTTATGTATTTGCTGTGCTTATTGTTAGTAGGCCTGTATGATTCTCACTTGGGCACTAGACCATCTGAGCTTGAAGCATGCTTCCATTACTCTCCAGGATCCTGATGCCTGCATTCCGATTGGCCGTTCCCTTAGAACCGACCAATCGGGACGTGAGGCATCTCTTCCAGGAAATGCAAATGAAGGATATTGGATAGAAGATATTGGATTTATATCCCGCCCTCCACTCCGAAGAGTCTCAGAGCGGCTCACAATCTCCTTTCCCTTCCTCCCCCACAACAGACACCCTGTGAGGTGGGTGGGGCTGAGAGGGCTCTCCCAGCAGCTGCTCTTCCAAGGACAGAGTCTCAGAGCGGCCTACAATCTCCTTTCCCTTCCTCCCCCACAACAGACACCCTGTGAGGTGGGTGGGGCTGAGAGGGCTCTTGCAGCAGCTGCCCTTCCAAGGACAGAGGCTCAGAGTGGCTCACAATCTCCTTTCCCTTCCTCCCCCACAACAGACACCCTGTGAGGTGGGTGGGGCTGAGAGGGCTCTTGCAGCAGCTGCCCTTTCAAGGACAGAGTCTCAGAGCGGCTCACAATCTCCTTTCCCTTCCTCCCCCACAACAGACACCCTGTGAGGTGGGTGGGGCTGGAGAGGGCTCTCTCAGCAGCTGCCCTTCCAAGGACAGAGGCTCAGAGTGGCTCACAATCTCCTTTCCCTTCCTCCCCCACAACAGACACCCTGTGAGGTGGGTGGGGCTGGAGAGGGCTCTCTCAGCAGCTGCCCTTTCAAGGACAGAGTCTCAGAGCGGCTCACAATCTCCTTTCCCTTCCTCCCCCACAACAGACACCCTGTGAGGTGGGTGGGGCTGGAGAGAGCTCTCTCAGCAGCTGCCCTTTCAAGGACAACCTCTGCCAGAGCTATGGCTGACCCAAGGCCACTCCAGCAGCTGCAAGTGGAGGAGTGGGGAATCAAACCCGATTCTCCCAGATAAGAGTCCGTGCACTTAACCACTACACACAAACTGGCTACCGGTAGGGTTCCCAAGCTGGAGGCCGCGGGGGACTTTGATGACGTCACCCAGAAGTGACGTCATCGCACCAGCAACGTCGCATGCCGGCCGCTCTAGGCGTTTCTGGGGAAACTCTATGGTTTCCCCGGACGCTGTAGCGATTGGGGAGGGGGAGGAACTCTATGGTACCTTTTGCACCATAGAGCTTTACCTCCCAAACTGCTAGAGCATCCGGAAAAACCATCGCGTTTCCCCAGAAATGCCTAGAGCGGCCGGCGAGCAACATCACCGGTGCGGCGATGTCACTCCCGGGTGATGTCATCACGCTGGCGACATCAGGGGAGGTTCCCCCCACCGGCCCAATGTGTGGCCGGCGGGTTGGGAACCTCCAGGGCAGGAGAATTCCCACCCAGCCGAGGGGCTGGCAACTCCGGATCCTGGAGAGATCAGTAGGAGGGATGGCCACCGACTAAAGGGGGCCTGTTGAACTCAGCCATGGGGTATATATTGAGTTGAGTTGCCTAGGGTGTTTGCGGCTGTTTCTTCTTGCTATAAAGTGTTCTTGGTTGATTCAGAGCTGGCTGGACTAGCTTTACAATACTCAGACACTGAGCACATTTCTGCCCGGGCTTTGTCCTTCTTTTAGCACTGAAGAGCATCCCCTTCGTGTCTCTGACCACCTTGTACATCTGGTTGATTCTCAAGCTGCCCATGGTCAGCCCAATGAAAGAGGCCATCTGTTACGGTGAGGGCAGGTTACCAACTCCAGGCTGGGAAATACCTGGAGATCGGGAGGGGGGAGCTGGGGGAGCTAGGGTAGGGAGGAGTTTTGGGAGGGGGGGACTTCAGCAAGGTATAATGGCCATTTCCTCCAGGTGAACTGATCTGTCTCCTGGAGATCATTTGTAATCCCAGGAGATCTCCAGCCACCATAACAACATAAGAGAAGCCATGTTGGATTAGGCCGATGACCCATCCAGTCCGTGACTCTGTCTCACAGAGTGGCCAAAACCCAGGAGCCATCAGGAGGTCCACCAGCAACGCCAGAACTCCAGAAGCCCTCCCACTGTAGCCCCCCAAGCATCAAGAATGCCAAGCATAAGAACATCAGAGAAGCCATGTTGGATCAGGCCAATGGCCCATCCAGTCCATGACTCTGTTACAGGTTGGCCAAAACCCAGGGACCATCAGGAGGTCCACCAGCAAGGCCAGAACTCCAGAAGCCCTCCCACTGTGGCCTCCCAAGCACCAAGAATACAGAGCATCACTGCCCCAGACATAAGAACATAAGAGAAGCCATGTTGGATCAGGTCAATGGCCCATCCAGTCCGACACTCTGTGTCACGTAAGAACATCAGAGAAGCCATGTTGGATCAGGCCAATGGCCCATCCAGTCCAACACTCTGTGTCACGTAAGAACATCAGAAAAGCCATGTTGGATCAGGCCAATGGCCCATCCAGTCCGACACTCTGTGTCACACATAAGAACATAAGAGAAGCCATGTTGGATCAGGTCAATGGCCCATCCAGTCCAACACTCTGTGTCACATAAGAACATCAGAGAAGCCATGTTGGATCAGGTCAATGGCCCATCCAGTCCAACACTCTGTGTCACGTAAGAACATAAGAGAAGCCATGTTGGATCAGGTCAATGGCCCATCCAGTCTGACACTCTGTGTCACATAAGAACATCAGAGAAGCCATGTTGGATCAGGCCAATGGCCCATCCAATCCAACACTCTGTGTCACATAAGAACATCAGAGAAGCCCTGTTGGATCAGGTCAATGGCCCATCCAGTCCAACACTCTGTGTCACGTAAGAACATAAGAGAAGCCATGTTGGATCAGGTCAATGGCCCATCCAGTCCAACACTCTGTGTCACGTAAGAACATAAGAGAAGCCATGTTGGATCAGGTCAATGGCCCATCCAGTCCAACACTCTGTGTCACGTAAGAACATAAGAGAAGCCATGTTGGATCAGGTCAATGGCCCATCCAGTCCAACACTCTGTGTCACATAAGAACATCAGAGAAGCCATGTTGGATCAGGTCAATGGCCCATCCAGTCCAACACTCTGTGTCACGTAAGAACATAAGAGAAGCCATGTTGGATCAGGTCAATGGCCCATCCAGTCTGACACTCTGTGTCACATAAGAACATCAGAGAAGCCATGTTGGTCAGGCCAATGGCCCATCCAGTCCGACACACAGTGGCCAGAACCCAGGGGCCATCAGGAGACAGAAGCCCTCCCATTGTTGACCTCAAGCACAAGAATGCAGAGCATCATTGCCCCAGACATAAGAAAAAAGAGAATCCATGTTGGATCAGGCCAGTGGCCCATCCAGCCCAACGCTCTGTGTCACACAGTGTCCAAAACCCAGGTGCCATCAGGAGATGCACCAGTGGGGCCAGAACACAGAAGCCCTCCCCCTGTGCCCCCCCCAAGCACCCAGAATATAGAGCATCATTGCCCCAGACAGAGGTTTCTATCTATACCTTCTGGCTAATAGCCACTGATGGACCTCTGCTTCTCTGACTTAAAATGCTCTGTGAGTAGCGCTTCTTGCAGCAGCAAATTCCGCATGTTAATTACTCTTTAGGTGAAGAACCACCTGGAAGCTGACAACCCCAGGTGAGGCAGATTGCCTCCTTCATCTTCTCATTAGTTCACTTGGCTCCCCGTTGCCTTTCTGTGCACCCGACTATACCTGAAAGGTCATTGCAACAAAGAGTTGCCAACCCCTGCTTGGGAAATAGCTGGAGATTTGCGGGGCGGAGCCTGAAAAGGGTGGGATTTGGGGAGGAGGGGGACCAGGGGAAGTGATCTCTGCAGGCCGGAGACTAGTGGTAAAGTCTGGAACAGGAGTGGCCAAACTTGCTTAATGTAAGAGCCGCATAGAATAAACGTCAGATGTTTGAGTCGAAAGGGAGGGAGGGAGGAAAGGAGAAAGAAAGGGAGGGAGAAAGAAAGGGAGGGAGG
The DNA here is from genome assembly GCF_032191835.1 of Heteronotia binoei. Classification (NCBI taxonomy): domain Eukaryota; kingdom Metazoa; phylum Chordata; class Lepidosauria; order Squamata; family Gekkonidae; genus Heteronotia; species Heteronotia binoei. Next base: position 9,694,811 of record NC_083243.1, on the reverse strand, counting down.
GAGGAAGGGAGAAAGAAAGGAAGGGAGGGAGGGAGAAAGGAAGGGATGGAGGAAGGAAGGAGGAGAAAAGAAGGGAGGGAGGGAGGAAGGAAGGAAAGGAGGGAGGAAGGAAGGGAAGGAGGGAGAAAGGAAGGAAGAGAGGAAGGAAGGGAGGGAAATGGGGGAGGGAAGTAAATGGAGTGAGGGAGAGGTGGAAGGAAAGCAACTTTAACTTTAAATGCATTCTCCAAGCTACCAGCTGGCTTGGCTTCGAGAAGTGTTTTACAGAAACAAGTGCCTTTTCCAAGCTGGCCGACGCGGTTGCACTGGCTTCAAGCGTCACACAATAGCATCTCATGTGGTTCCCGAGCCACAGTTTGGCCACCCCTGGTCTGGAAGATCTCTAGTCCATGCCTGGAGGTTGGCGTCTCTACAACAGAATCCTCCCCGTGTGGAACCATCCAAGGAATGTTTTGCATTTTGGTAGAAACAGACCGTAATAGTCCCAGTCAGGCGAACCGATTTTTGCAGTCTGCAGGGCAATTGTGATTCCAGATGATCTCCAGGCCCCTCCTGGAGGCTGGCAACCCTTCGTTTCCTTCCACCTCCTCCTAGTTTCCCATTCTGCTAGAACGCAAGCTCTTCTCAGAAGCTCAAAAGCTGCCCGTTCATTTTCATCATCCGTTTCCGGACTCAGCGTCTCTTTTGCTTCCCCAGTGATGGAGCATTTCTGCGTGGCGATAAATTATTACTACAAAAACTGGAAAGCCTGTTCGTTCCCGAGAGAGGCGGAATCTCAGCTGTGCAGCCCTCTGGTTCCCATCTACAGGCGCCTGGTTGGAGATTGGATGAATGACGAAGAAACCCAGGTGGGAACAGGGCACCCTTGCAATCCACAAGGAATTGGGGGGGGGGGGTGTTATTAATCAGAGGTTTTCCCTCCACCAGAGTATGAGGAAGTTGTGGAGAGCCAGTATGGTGTAGTGGTGAAGTGTGCGGACTCTTATCTGGGAGAACCGGGTTTGATTCCCCACTCCCCCACTTGCAGCTGCTGGAATGGCCTTGGGTCAGCCATAGCTCTGGCAGAGATTGTCCTTGAAAGGGCAGCTGCTGTGAGAGCCCTCTCCAGCCCCACCCACCTCACAGGGTGTCTGTTGTGGGGGAGGAAGGGAAAGGAGATTGTGAGCCGCTCTGAGCCTCTGTCCTTGGAAGGGCAGCTGCTGTGAGAGCCCTCTCCAGCCCCACCCACCTCACAGGGTATCTGTTGTGGGGGAAGAAGGGAAAGGAGATTGTAGGCTGCTCTGAGACTTTGTCCTTGGAAGGGCAGCTGCTGTGAGAGCCCTCTCAGCCCCACCCACCTCACAGGGTGTCTCTTGTGGGGGAGGAAGGAAAGGGAGATTGTAGGCCGGTCTGAGACTCTGTCCTTAGAGTCCTCTCCAGCCCCACCCTCCTCACGGTGTCTGTTGTGGGGGAGGAAGGGAAAGGAGATTGTAGGCCGCTCGGAGCCTCTGTCCTTGGAAGGGCAGCTGCTGTGAGAGCCCTCTCCAGCCCCACCCACCTCACAGGGTGTCTGTTGTGGGGGAGGAAGGGAAAGGAGATTGTGAGCCGCTCTGAGACTCTTCGGAGTGGAAGGCGGGATACAAATCCAATATCTTCTTCTTCTTCTCTGGGTCTTTGTGTGCAGCTTGCTGCTTATGCAATTAGTTGCATTTCCCCCCTTTCTGTCTTGCTTTTTGCCCAGTCGTTGGAACTCATCATTCTCCCCCTTCTGTTGTTTCCCAAGAACAACCACCCTGTGAGGTAGGCTGGGCTGAGACTTTGTGACTGGCCCAGGGGAACCCATCAAGCTTCTATGACAGACATGAGGATTTGAACCCAGATCTCCAGTGTCCTAGTCTGTCACTCTATCCAGCACGTCACGTTGACTTTCGCACTGCTCTTCTAACCCTGATCCGTAGCAGCTCAGGGCAGGGGAAAGAGGGAGTTACTGATACCTCCCCCACTCCCCCCATAAGAGGTGGTGTTGGCAGAAGTATGAGTTGCACCAGGGGGTCGAAGTCATTTGTTATGAGGGCCGGATCTGACATAAATGAGACCTTGTCGGGCCGGACCATTCGTTTCATAAAATGTAATGCTAGGGAGCAGAGATATCAACTTTATTGAGGACACAGACAAACACAAAGATTTTTTTAAAAAAAACTTAAATGAAACATGCTTAAAACCAGGGCTTTTTTGGTAGAAAATGCCCAGCAGTAACTCGTTTGCTTATTAGGCCACACACCTAATGGAGGGAGGGGAATAAATGGAGTGAGGGAAGAGGTGGAAGGAAAGCAACTTTAACTTTAAAGTAGTTTCACCACTGCTTCACACAGGGCTTTTTTTTGTAGAAAAAGCCCAGCAGGAATTTATTTGCATATTAGGCCACGTCACCTGATGCCAAGCCAGCCGGAACTGCGTCCCTGCTCAAAAAAAGCCTTCCTTAAAACATTAGGACTCATTGGTCTTAAATCTCTCCCGTGGGCTCCAGAGAACAAGGCAAAGGAAGCTCTGGCTCTTTCCTTCCTTCCCCAGGGGGCCACGGTGGGGAGGAACCTCAGCCAATAGGAAGAGAGGCTTGGCTCAGTAGCTCTGCTGTGCGATTGAGAGAGCCTGGCAAAGCAAGCTATCCTTCCCCCCCTTCCTTCCCAAGGGAGGAGCCTCAGGCAGTGGAGAAAATAGAGGCTTTGCTCTGTAGCTCCTGTGCGATTGAGCAAGCCCAGCAAGGCAAGCTGTGATGCAGAAGGAAGCAAGAGAGAGGGAGAAGGAAGCAGATGATAGCCAGTTGCTGGTGGGGGGGGCTGATAGGAGCCCTCCAGGGGCCTGATTTGGCCCCCAGGCCCCATGTTTGATGCCCCTGTGTTACACTCTGTTAGAGTTGCCAAGTCCAAACCAAGAAATATATGGGGACTTTGGGGGTGGAGCCAGGAGCAAGGTTGTGACAAGCAGGATTGAACTCCAAAGGGAGTTCTGGCCATCACATTTAAAGGAACAGCATACCTTTTAAATGCCATCCCTCCATTGGAAATAATGGATAGGGGCACCTTCTTTGGGGGCTCATAGAATTGGACTCTCTGGTCCAATCCTTTTAAAACTTGGAGGGTACTTTCGGGAGAGGTACTGAAAATTCGGTGCCTCTGTCTCAAAAAAACAGGCCCACCAGAGCCCCAGATCAATTCTCCATTACACCCTATGGAAATCGGTCTCCCCAGAGAATAATGGCGTGCCCAGCAGACATCCCCCCCCCCGCTTTCTGATGACCCTGAAGCGGAGGGAGGGCTTCCAAACCAGGGGATCCCCTGCCCCCACCTGGGGATTGGCAACCCTACACTCTGTGCACAGAGAGAACTCTGTCTTTCTGTGTTATACTTCTGAGGTTGCTGGTCACAGCTGCTGGTGAAACGTCAGGTTCTACTCTGGCAAGACCACGGCCATACAGTCAGGAAAATCTACAACAAATTACTTCACAGTAAGGTTGCCAATCCCCAGGTGGGGGCAGGGGATCCCCCAGTTTGGAGACCCTCCCCCCGCTTCAGGGTCGTCAGAAAGCGGGGGGAGGGAAATGTCTGCTGGGAACTCTATTATTCCTTATGGAAATTCCCATTGAAAATCATGGAGAATTGATCTGCAGATATCTGGGGCTCTGGGGGAGGGCTGTTTTTTGGGGTAGAGGCGCCAAACTTTCAGTATAGCATCTACTGCCTCTCACCAAAATACCCCCCAAATTTCAAAAAAGACTGGACCAGGGGGTCCAATTCTATGAGCCCCCAAAGAAGGCGCCCCTATCCTTCATTATTTCCTGTGGAAGGAAGGCATTGAAAAGGTGTGCCGTCCCATTAAATGTGATGGCCAGAACTCCCTTTGGAGTTCAATTATGCATGTCACAGCCTTGATCTTGGCTCCACCCCTAATGTCTCATGGCTCCACCCCCAAAGTCTCCTGGCTCCACCCCCAAAGTCCCCAGATATTTCTTGAATTGGACTTGACAGCCCTACTTCACATAAGAGGGAGGAGAGGAGAACGATGGAAGTTGCTTTGGGTTCTCAGTGGGGAGGAAGGCAGGGTATTAATCGATTAACACAGCCGCGTGTCACGAAGCCAACTGAGAGTGAGGGCACACCACCCTCATTTGGAATGAGTACTAGGGAGGGAGTAACACTGAACACGTCAGCTTTTTTTTTTTTTCCAGATCCCCCGTGAGGTAAAAAAACCCACCAAAATTATTGAAACGTGTCCACCATTTTGGGTTGATTCACTGATTTGTGCGCAGCTGTGAGGTAAAAAAAAAAAAAACAGTTCCGCCCTGAGGCCTTCTCTCAGCTCCTTGTTAGCTGGTGTTCCAGTAATTAGCTATGGATGCCAGGCCCTATTCAAGAAATATCTGGGGAATTTGGGGGTGGAGCCCGGAGACTCTGGGGCTGGAGCCAGGAGCAAGGTTGTGACGAGCACAGTTGAACTCCGAAGAGAGTTGTGGCCATCACATTTAAAGGGACCGCGCAACTTTTAAATGCCTTGCCTCCGTTGGAAACAATGAAGGATAGGGGCACCTTCTTTGGGGCTCATAAAATTGGACCCCCTGGTCCAGTCTTTTTTGAAATTTGGAGGATATTCTGAAGAGAGGCACTGGATGCTATGCTAAAAATTTGGTGCCTCTACCTCACAAAACAGCGCCCCTCTGAGCCCAGATCCCATGGGTCAATTCTCCATTGTACCCTATGGGAATCAGTCTCCACAGGGAATAATGGAGTGCCCAGCAGACATTTTGCTCCTTCCCCCCACTTTCTGATAACCCTAAAGCGGTGGAGGGAGGGCTGCCAAACTGGGGAATACCCTGCCTCCAAATGGGGATTGGCAACCCAAAGTAACACTGAATGCTTAAGCTTTTGTTCTCAGATCCCTCAGAGGTTTTAAAAAAAAAATCTTAAAATTTGTCCACTGTTTTGGGTTGATTCACTGTGACCTTGTGTATAGCTGTGAGGTAAAAAAAACAGTTCCACCCTGATGCCTTCTCTCAGCTCCTTATCAGCCAGTGTTCCGATAGTTAGCACATCTCCTGTGTTCAACTGAGATTTTTTTCTCCTATTATTTGGGCTTTTTCTTACTGGTGGTGGAAAGCGCCAACATACGGTGAAGACCCTGTGGGAAGAGGTGGACAGAGGTGGTTGGCCGTTGCCTGCCTCTCCATAACAACCCCAGAATTCCTCAAATTATATCCAGCAGGGATATAATTAGTGGCTATTAGCCACAGTGTGTGTGTGTGAGTGTATGTGCGTGTGTATTTTGGCCACTGTGTGATACAGAGTGTTGGACTGGATGGGCCATTAGTCTGATCCAACATGGCTTCTCTTATGTTCTTATGTGTCACAGAGTGTTGAATTGGATGGGCCATTGGCCTGATCCAACATGGCTTCTCTTATGTTCTTATGTGACACAGAGTGTTGGACTGGATGGGCCACTGGCCTGATCGAACATGGCTCCTCTTATGTTCTTATGTGACACAGAGTGTTGGACTGGATGGGCCACTAGCCTGATCCAACATGGCTCCTCTTACGTTCTTATGTGACACAGAGTGTTGGACTGGATGGGCCACTGGCCTGATCCAACAGGGCTTTTCTTATGTTCTTATGTGACACAGAGTGTTGGACTGATGGGCCATTGGCCTGATCCAACATGGCTTCTCTTATGTTCTTATGTGACACAGAGTGTTGGACTGGATGGGCCACTGGCCTGATCCAACATGGCTCCTCTTATGTTCTTATGTGACACAGAGTGTTGGACTGGATGGGCCATTGGTCTGATACAACATGGCTTCTCTTATGTTCTTATGTGTGACACAGAGTGTTGGACCGGATGGGCCATTGGCCTGATCCAACAGGGCTTCTCTTATGTTCTTATGTGTGACACAGAGTGCTGGATTGGATGGGCCATTGGCCTGATCCAACATGGCTTCTCTTATCTTCTTATGTGACACAGAGTGTTGGGCTGGATGGGCCATTGGCCTGATCCAACATGGCTTCTCTTATGTTCCTAAACATGTGGCCCGGGGGCCAAATCAGGCCCCTAAGCAACTGGCTGTCATCTGCTTCATTCTCCCTCTCTCTTGCTTCCTTGTGCATCACAGCTTGCTTTGCAAAGCTTGCTCAATCGCACAGGAGCTACAGAGCAAAGCCTCTCTTCCTTCTGTTGGCTGAGGCTCCTTCCCCTCCTGGTCCCCTGGGCAAGGAAGGAAAGAGCCAGAGCTTCTTTTCCCCCTCAATTTTCTGAACCCCGTGGGAGAAATACAAAGAAAGAACCTTTAAGACCACCAGGTGCTAATGTTTTAAGCATGTTTTTATTTGCAAGTTTTAAAAAAAAAATTGCGTTTGCCTGTGTCCTTTATAAATCTGTTACCTAATCTTAAATAGGAACACGGCTTGACAAGGTCTCATTTATGTCAGATCTTGTCCTCATAACAAATTAGTTTGGCACCCCTGAACGACAGCCTACCGTGCTTGGCTTTCAAGATACGACAAGGTCAGGCTAGCACCATAATGGGATACTGAACGATAGGGAGGCTTTTTCCTTCTGTCTTCCCTGCAGGTTCAGGAGGCGTCGATGAAAGCTCTGTGGCCCATGTTCGGGGTTCTGATCCGGCGTCAGGAGCAGCAAGAGGAAATAGTCAAGAACGTCCCGCAGCTGCTTGCAGGGAGCCGGAGCCTGGACTCTTTCCTGGTCGCCAAAGTACACGGCCGCTCTTATTTCTTTGTGACTTCATGAACCTTTTGACTAACTTTCTCGATCCGTGGTGTAGTGGGTTCCCCTCGTCCTGCTTATTCACCTCAAACTGTTCCCCCAACGTTGCTTTTCCCCAACAGAGTTCAGAACATGGATACAGCCAGTTTGGTGTCGTGGTTAAGTGTGCGAGAACCGGGGATGGATTCTCCACTCCTCCACTTGCACCTTCCATTGAGGGCTGGTTCCATTGAGGCTTTTCAGGTTCTCCCAGATTCTTATCTGGGAGAACCGGGTTTGATTCCCCACTCCTCCACATGCACCTTCTGGAATGGCCTTGGGTCAGCCATAGCTCTGGCAGAGGTTGTCCTCGAAAGGGCAGTTGCTGTAAGAGTCCTCTCAGCCTCACCCACCTCACAGGGTGTCTGTTGTGGGGGAGGAAGGGAAAGGAGATTGTAGGCCACTCTGAGACTCTGTCCTTGAAAGGGCAGCTGCTGTGAGCCCTCTCCAGCCCCACCCACCTCACAGGGAGTCTATTGTGGGGGAGGAAGGGAAAGGAGATTGTGAGCCGCTCTGAGACTCTGTCCTTGGAAGGGCAGCTGCTGGGAGAGCCCACTCAGCCCCACCCACCTCACAGGATGTCTGTTGTGGGGGAGGAAGATAAAGGAGATTGTGAACCACTCTGAGTCTCTGAGAGTCAGAGTGGAGGGCGGGATATAAATCCAATTTCTTCTTCTCTATTGCTTGCAAGTCTAGGAAAGACTAACAGAGACTTGCAAGCAATAGAGCAAATAATAGACTGCATTCATTGCCCTATGACACTCACACCATCATCCTCCCAGTTTGGTGAAGTGGTTAAGAGCCAGTTTGGTGTAGTCATTAAGTGTGTGGACTCTTATCTGGGAGAGCCGGGTTTGATTCCCCACTCCTCCACCTGCAGCTGCTGGAATGGTCTTGGGTCATCCATAGCTCTCTTATCTGGGAGAACCGGGTTTGATTCCCCCACTCCTCCACTTGCAGCTGCTGGAATGGCCTTGGGTCATCCATAGCTGTCTTATCTGGGAGAACGGGGTTTGATTCCCCCCACTCCTCCACTTGCACCTGCTGGAATGGCCTTGGGTCAGCCATAGCTCTGGCAGAGGTTGTCCTTGAAAGGGCAGCTGCTGTAAGAGCCCTCTCAGCTCCACCTACCTCACAGGGTGTCTGTTGTGGGGGGAGAAGATATAGGAATTCCTAGAGTGTTGCACAATTACATTATGTCATTTCCCACAGTTTCTACCCAATCCAACTGTTCCTGCCTCACCCAAAGGGACTGCTATTGGCTGGTGTCCTTTTGTGGGCCTTCAGAGTGAATTTTTCTGAGGGAAAAAAAAAATCTCAAGAGGCTCTTGAGGGGTATTTTCTTATATTAAACATAATTGGAAAGGGGCTAGTTATACCAACAAATTTTTATGATTGGGGTTGGTGTGACATAGAGGAGAGGAGCTTGCTGAAGTGTACAAGTACTGTAAGGTGGGAGAAGAAAGTGGGGGTGGGGAATCTTATGAAGTGGAAATTTAAATTTTTGGATTTTGATGAACATAGGAACATAGGAGAAGCCATGTTGGGTAAGGCCAATGGCCCATCCAGTCCAACACTCTGTCACATAAGAACATAAGAGAAGCCATGTAGAATTAGGCCAATGGCCCATCCAGTCCAACACTCTGCGTCACATAAGAACATAAGAGAAGCCATGTTGGATCAGGCCAGTGGCCCATCCAGTCCAACACTCTGTGTCACATAAGAACATAAGAGAAGCCATGTTGAGTCAGGCCAATGGCCCATCCAGTCCAACACTCTGTGTCACATAACAACAGAAGAGAAGCCCTGTTCAATTAGGCCAGTGGCCCATCCAGTCCAACACTCTGTGTCACATAAGAACATAAGAGAAGCCATGTTGGATCAGGCCAATGGCCCATCCAGTCCAACACTAGGTGTCACACAGTTGCCGAAAAAACTCAAGTGCCATCAAGAGGTCCACCAGTGGGGCTACAAGCCCTCCCACTGTGCCCCCCAAGCACCAAAAATACAGATCATCACTTGCCCCAGACAGAGAGTTCCAACAATACCCTGTGGCTAATAGCCACTGATGTACCTCTGCTCCAGATACTTATCCAATCCCCTCTTGAAGCTAGCTATGCTTGTAGCCACAGCCACCTCCTCTGGCAGTGAATTACATGTGTTGATCACACTCTGGGTGAAGAAGGGTCCCACTGGAAGATGGTAGGAAGGGACCTCACCCGAAGGAGAGGAGTTGGAAGGTCTGACCAGGATGTGATGTTACATTACTACTGAGCTCCCTCCCCTTCCCAAACTCTGTCCTCCCCAGATGTTGCCCCCAAACCTCCAGAGCTGGAAACCATAGCAGAGCAAAATGACAGAATACAACCCAACGCCGTCACCCTGCTCTTTTCTCCCCTCTCCAGTCATTCCTCAATTATCGCTCTTTATAGGTACGCAGGGCTTTTTTTTTTGGGGGGGGGGGGGGTAGCAGGAATGCCTTTGCATATTAGGCCATGCCCCCCTGCTGTAGCCAGTCTTCCTGGAGCTTCCAGTAGGCCCTGTAAGAAGAGCCCTGTAAGGAATTCTAGCAGGACCTCCTTTGCATATTAGGCCACACACCCCTGATGTAGCCAATCCTCCTGGAGCTTCCAGTAGGCCCTGTAAGAAGAGCCCTGTAAGGAATTCTAGCAGGACCTCCTTTGCATATTAGGCCACACACCCCTGATGTAGCCAATCCTCCTGGAGCTTCCAGTAGGCCCTGTACTGAGAGCCCTGTAAGGAATTCTAGCAGGACCTCCTTTGCATATTAGGCCACACCCCCTGATGTAGCCAGTCTTCCTGGAGCTTCCAGTAGGCCCTGTACGAAGAGCCCTGTAAGCTCTCGGAGGATTGGCTACATCAGGGGTGTGGGGCCTAAAAGGCAAAGGAGTTCCTGCTACAAAAAAAAACCCCCAAAGCCCCGTGTGTACAAACGTCATGTCCTGTTTTCAGAGGCTCCGTCTCTTTTTGGATGTCTGTGAGGAATGCAAACCCCCCATGCCGAAGAAGACGTTCCAGGCTGTCTGTGACTTTGTGTTCAAACAGGTAAGAGAACGGGATTTCTTTTTCCTCAGTCTTGGAGGATGCTCGTGGTCACATGAGCTATTTTGGTCAGCTTCAGAAGGCAGTCAGTAAGAGAACGTAAGCCATGATGGATCAGGCCAGTGTCCCATCCTGTCCAACACTCTGTGTCGCACGGTGCCATGAGCCCTGATGAGGGGGAGCTGGAGGGGTTAACAGACCTGAAAGAGTTGCCAGCCACCTCCTCAGCTGAACAACCAGCAGCTGGCCCATCAATCACCTCTCCCCACATTCCAGACATAGGGTTGCCAAGTCCAATTCAAGAAATATCTGAGGACTTTGGGGGTGGAGCCAGGAGACTTTGGGGGTGGAGTCAGGAGACATTAGGGGTGGAGCCAAGATCAAGGCTGTGACAAGCGTCATTGAACTCCAAAGGGAGTTCTGGCCATCACATTTAAAGGGACGGCACACCTTTTCAATGCCTTCCTTCCGTAGGAAATAATGAAGGATGGGGCA
>NC_083243.1:9664974-9684367 GCF_032191835.1 Heteronotia binoei | reverse complement strand
GAAGGGAAAGGAAATTGTAGGCCGCTCTGAGACTCTGTCCTTGGAAGGGCAGCTGCTGTGAGAGCCCTCTCAGCTCCACCCACCTCACAGGGTGTCTGTTGTGGGGGAGGAAGGGAAAGGAGATTGTAGGCCGCTCTGAGACTCTGTCCTTGGAAGGGCAGCTGCTGTGAGAGCCCTCTCCAGCCCCACCCACCTCACAGGGTGTCTGTTGTGGGGGAGGAAGGGAAAGGAGATTGTAGGCCGCTCTGAGACTCTGTCCTTGGAAGGGCAGGTGCTGGGAGAGCCCTCTCAGCTTCACCTACCTCACAGGGTGTCTGTTGTGGGGGAGAAAAATATTGTGAGCCGCTCTGACATTCGGAGTGGAGGGTGGGATATAAATCCAATATCATCTTCTTCTAATCTCCTACTGCATTTAGGAAATGCTGCAACTGGGGATACTTTTTCACAATATGAGAACTCGTGGGCACTCCATGAAATTGCTGAGCAGTCGGGTTAAAACGGATAAAAGGAAGTCCTTCTTCACCCAAAGGGTGATTAACATGTGGAATTTACTGCCACAGGAGGTGGCGGCTACAAGCATAGCCAGCTTCAAGAGGGGATTGATAAGCATGTGGAGCAGAGGTCCATCAGTGGCCATTAGCCACAGCTTATTGTTGGAACTCTCTGTCTGGGGCAGTGAGGCTCTGTCTTCTGGCTTCTCTTAAGATGGCTTCTCTTATGTTCTTTGGAAAGGGCCACAAAATAAAGGGGCTCTTGGATTAAGGAAGCAGTGTGCATGTATTACGCAAGCCGTTCTTGCCTGTCAAATGTGGAGTTGCTGGAATTCTCAGTTCCGCAGCTGGAATCTGCTTGTTACTGGGAAATATCCTGGTGGGGCTCTCTAAAGGCTTTTTTAATTAAATGCATTCCCTCCCTGCATTTAGTGTGACAGGAAGATAATTGATTCTGAACTATTAGGAAGGTTTCCTAATTATAAAGAACATTCCGCAAAGGAATGTGCTTCCGGGAGAGGAGGCGCTAGAATAGCCTTGAGGGGCTTTCGGAGAAAGATTTGACAGACGTCTGTCAACAGTCGTTTCAGACCCAGTCACCAAAGGTGGGTTGAAGGGGCTGAATAAAGTTTCCAACGACTACAGGCTGCTTTGTTCTATATCCATGGTCCTCAAGCTTTCTGAGGCTGCCGGCCCCTTTGGAATTCTGACACAGGATGGTGGGCACAACCCCAAAAGGGCTGCCACAGGAAGTTGATCCAAAAACAAAATGGCTGCCACCGGAGGCAAAGAAATCACAAAAATGCCAGCCAGAGGAAGCAGAGCCAGTCATGAAACGGCCGCCACAGGAGGTGGAGCAATCACAAAATGACTGCCTCAGGAGGAAGCCGAGCCAACCACAAAATGGCTGCCGCAGGAGATGCAGCCAATAACAAAATGGCTGCCACAGGAAGTGGAGTGAACCACAAAATGGCCGCTGCAGGAGGCAGTAATGCTAATAGCAGCTCTTCAACATTTCAATGCCCAACAGACATTCCCTATTTTCTGATGACCTTGAAGCGGGGGGAAGGGCCTCCAAATCCCCACCTGGGGATTAAAAAACGACAGGAAACCACAGCATACAGATAACTGGAAACCACAGACAAAACGCTGAGCAAAATACATTTTTCAGAGATTCATATAATCATCATTTAATTTTAGGGTTGCCAATCCCCAGGTGGGGGCAGGGGATCCCCCGGTTTGGAGGCCCTCCCCCCGCTTCAGGGTCGTCAGAAACCGGGGAGAGGGGAGGGAAATGTCTGCTGGGAGCTCTGTTATTCCCTAGGGAGATTTATTCCCATAGAAAATTATGGAGAATTGATCTGCGGGTATCTGAGGCTCTGTGGGGGCTGTTTTTTGGGGTAGAGGCACCAAATTTTCAGTATAGCATCTAGTGCCTCTCTACAAAACACCCCCCAAGTTTCAAAAAGTTTGGACCAGGGGGTCCAATTCTATGAGCCCCCAAAGAAGGTGCCCCTATCCATTATTTCCTATGGAAGGATGGAATTGAAAAGGTGTGCCGTCCATTTAAATGTGATTGCCAGAACTCCCTTTGGAGTTCAATTACGCTTGTCACAGCCTTGATCTTGGCTCCACCCCTCATGTCTCCTGGCTCCACCCCCAAAGTCTCCTGGCTCCACCCCCAAAGTCCCCAGATATTTCTTGAATTGGACTTGGCAACCCTATTTAATTTCACAAATAATCGTTATTCTTACCAGCTGATGTAGCAATTCATTCAAAATTCGTAGTCCAAAGAAATTCTAAGTCCATAAAGTCCATAAAGTCCATAAATTCTAAGTCCATAAATTCTAAGTCCATAAGTCCATAAAGCAACGCAAAAAATTCCAATTCCTCCGATATGTGCAAATGTGATGATAAGCTTTAGCGTTTGAGAGCAGTTGCCTTACCATGGGTTCCCGGTTGATCACTAGAAGTATATATGAATCACGACAATAGCCGGAATCGTGTCACCACACCGGTTGGATTGAGGACTGCTGTCTAAAGAATACGACAAGCATTCTCCACGGCACTGCTTGCATCCGGAAGTTGAGGAATTAGCAGGGACTGGTGCCATTTTGATTTCAAGCATCCAAGAATTGGATCTTTTCTTTTTGAGTTGCTTTGTGGACTTAGGATTTCTTTGGACTATGGATTTTGAATGCTGCTAAGAATAATGATTATGAGTGAAATTAAATGATGAGTATATGGATTTCTGAAAAATGTGTTTTGCACAGCGTTTTGTCTGTTGTTTCTACCTGCTTGGGGACTGGCAACACTAAGGAAGCAGTGGGATTAGGGTTGCCAAGTCCAATTCCAGAAATATCTGGGGACTTTGGGGGTGGAGCCAGGAGACTTTGGGGGCGGAGCCCGGAGCAAGGGTGTGACAAGCATAATTGAACTCCAAGGGAGTTCTGGCCATTACATTTAAAGGGACAGCACACCTTTTTAAATGTCTTCCTTCCATAGGAAATAATGGATAGGGGCACCTTTTTGGGGGGCTTATAGAATTGGACCCCCTGGTCCAATCATTTTGAAACTTGGGGGGTACTTTGAGGAGAGGCACTAGATACTATACTGAAAATTTAGTGCCTCTATCTCAAAAAGCAGCTCCCCCGGAGCTTTCGAAACCTCCAGATCAATTCCCCATTATACCCTATGAGAATCGATCTCCACATAGGGAATAATGAAGTGCTCGGTAGACGTTTCCCTCCCAACCCTCCCCTGTTTCTGGCGACTCTGAAGCGAGGGATTGGCCTCTCTACTCACGAGTCGCTGCCAACTTCTTCAAAGTAACACAGACACCCCATCCCAAGAGGAAGCCTTTCAATCGGAGACTGAAGCCTCCGGAGGCGGAAAGGCACATGGTACTCTGGGGGCGGGGCTTCCCCTCTCCGGCCAGCTGACTGGGGGAGGGAAGGAGTCTGGGAAAGCGGAAGAACCCCCGCTGGGACCTGGGGATTGGCAAGCCTAAGTGGAGTATCGAGGCAAAACTGGCCCTTTCCTGGATGAGTGTTGGCCATAACACAACAAGAGGAATGTCAGCTGGTCCAAGAGCACCACAAAGCTCCTCAGCTTCGACAGCGTTGACGGGAGCATAGGAGGGGCAGGCAAAAGGAAAGGGTGGTGGCTGAACGGGAGAGCATCTGCCTGGCAATTAGGGTGTGTGTTTGTGTAGTCATCGCTGTGTGGCACCGCAACGTGTGCGAGGCCGGGTGAGTGGGCGTCAACATGGCAGATGAGGTTCAGCGTGGCCAAGTGCAAAGTAATGCACATTGGGGCCAAAACTCCTAACTATAAGTACAAGTTGATGGGGTGTGAACTGGCGGAGACTGACCAAGGGAGAGATCTTGGGGTCGTGGTAGATAACTCACTGAAAATGTCAAGACAGTGTGCGACTGCAATTTAAAAAAAGGCCAGCGCCATGCTGGGAATTATTAGGAAGGGAATTGAAATCAAATCAGCCAATGTCATTTTCCCCCTGTATAATTCGAGGGTACGGCCTTATTTGAAGTACTGTGTACAATTCTGGTCACCGCACCTCAAAAAGGATATTGTAGCATTAAAAAAAGTCCAGAAAAGGGCAGCTAGAGTGATTAAAGGGATGGAACACTTTCCCTTTTTTGAAGAAAGGCTGAAACGCTTGGGACTCTTTAGCTTGGAGAAACGTCGACTGCGGGGCGACATAATAGAGGTTTACAAGATTATGCATGGGATAGAGAAGGTAGAGAAAGAAGTCCTTTTCTCCCTTTCTCACAATACAATAACTCATGGGCACTCAATGAAATTGCTGAGCAGTCGTGTTTTGATGGATAAACGGAAGTATTTCTTCACCCAAAGGGTGATTAACACGTGGAATTCACTGCCATAGGAGGTGTTGGCAGCTACAAGCATAGCCAGCTTCAAAAGGGGATTGGATGAAAATATGGAGCAGTGGTCCATCAATGGCTATTAGCCACAGGGTATTGGTGGAACTCTCTGTCTAGGGCAAGTGATGCTCTGTATTCTTGGTGCTTGGGGGGCAGCAGTGGGAGTGCTTCTAGTGTCCTAGCCCCACTGATGGACCTCCTGCTGGTGCCTGTTTTTTTTTGGCCACTATGTGACACAGAGTGTTGGACTGGATGGGCCATTGGCCTGATTCATCATGGCTTCTCTTAGGTTCTCACAGGTCAAGGTGCTCCACAGTCAGCTATGGGAGGAAGGTCAAAGAGGGTTCTATGGGAGGAGGGTTAAAGATGGCAGGGATGACCCCCAACCAGGGCTCTTTTTTGTAGCAGGAACTCTCCAATGGAGAATTGAATTGCAGGTGTCTGGGTCTTGGGGGGGGGGCTGTGTTTTGAGGTAGGGGCACCAAATTTTCAGCATAGCATCCGATGCCTCTCCTCAAAACACCCTCCAAGTTTCAAAAGGGTTGGACCAGGGGTTCAATTCTGTGTGCCCCAAAAGAAGGTGTCCCTATCCTTCATTATTTCCAACGGAGGGAAGGCATTTAAAAGGTGTGCGGTCCCTTGAAATGTGATGGCCGGAACTCCCTTTGGAGTTCAATCATGCTTGTCACATCCTTGCTCCTGGCTCCACCCCCAACATCTCCTGGCTCCACCCCTAAAGTCCCCAGATTTTTCTTGCATTGGACCTGGCAACCGTAACTGGTCCCTTGTTCTGAATGAAGCTTGGGAGAGGGGCCGTGGCTCAGTGGCAGAACCTCTGCTTGGCATCCAGAGAAGGTCCCAGGTTCAATCCCCGGCATCTCCAGTTAAAAGAATCAGGTTGTAGGTGATGGGGAAGACTCCACCTGAGACCCTGGAGAGCAGCTGCTGGCCTGAGTAGACAATATTGACCTTGATGGACCGAGGGCCAGATTCTGCATGTCATCTTCAGATGTTCATATCTGAGTTCCCACCATGGCCCCCTCTGGCTGGGTCTAAGCCAAGCAGCCTTCCCCCCGGGGACTGAACTTGTTCTTGTTCATCCAGACCTTCCCCAGGGGGTCCCCTATCCATCCTTCTGCCCAAATCCATCAAATATGGCAGCAGCGCTGTAATACGAAGCCTAGCAGGGTGCAGAACTCTCCATCCTCCGCTGTATGTGTGTTTTTGACAAGAGAAACTGACCCAGCAGGTCTTGCCGGTTCTTCATCGGAAAGGAGGGGTTCGCACCTTGCGGCTGCCGCCTCTGTGTCACCACGAAGGTATTAAAATTCCTCCGGAGCAAAAGGCTTGCCACTGAGATGCACGCTGGCGGATTCTGCTACGAGGGAGGCCATGAGCTAGCAGGTGCCTGCCTGGGAACGCAGCACTTCCTACCCCCTGGGCTGCTGTCCCTGCGGCGGGACTCCTCTGGGCACAGGCAGAGTTGGGGGGGGGGGATCAAAGCACACTTGCGCTGCCTCCAGTCCCGCTCCCTGCTGTCACTCATCAGGGGAGCAGGACCTGATTGGGGAGGGGCCGTGGCTCAGTGGAATAGTGTCTGCTTGGCATGCAGGTTCAATCCCCAGCATCTCGGGTTAAAAGGACCAGGCAGTAGGTGATGGGAAAGACCTCAGCCTCTGAGGTCCTGGAGAACAGCTGCCAGTCTGAGTAGACAATGCTGACTTTGATGGACCAAAAGTTTGATTCAGTAGAAGGCACGTTGACATGCTCAAGACCAAGTAGTAAAGAATATCTTATGCATAGTTGGCTTCAAGAGGAGATTGAGTCAACATATGGAGCAGAGGTCTATCAGTGGCTATTAGCCGCTAGGTCTAGACGGAACTTTCTCTCTGGGGCAAGTGCTGCTCTGTTTTCTTGGTGCTTGTGGGGGAGGCACAGTGGGAGGTCTTCTAGTGTACGGGCCTCACGGATGGACCTCCTGATGGCACCTGGGTTTTTTGACCACTGTCACAGAGTGTTGGACTGGATGGGCTATTGGCCTGATCCAACATGGCTTCTCTGATGTTCTTCTGTGGCACAGAGTGTTGGACTGGATGGGCTATTGGCCTGATCCAACATGGCTTCTCTGATGTTCTTCTGTGGCACAGAGTGTTGGACTGGATGAGCCATTGGCCTGATCCAACATGGCTTCTCTTATGTTCTTATGTGACACAGAGTGTTGGACTGGAGGGGCCACTGTCCTGATCCAACATGGCTTCTCTTATGTTCTTATGTGACACAGAGTGTTGGACTGAATGGGCCATTGGCCTGATCCAACATGGCTTCTCTTATGTTCTTATGTGACATGGGGTGTTGGACTGGATGGGCCATTGGCCTGATCCAACATGGCTTCTCTTATGTTCTTATGTGACACAGAGTGTTGGACTGAATGGGCCATTGGCCTGATCCAACATGGCTTCTCTTATGTTCTTATGTGACACAGAGTGTTGGACTGGATGGGCCCTTGGCCTGATCCAACATGGCTTCTCTTATGTTCTTATGTGACACAGAGTGTTGGAATGGATGGCCCTTGGCCTGATCCAACATGGCTTCTCTTATGTTCTTATGTGACACAGAGTGTTGGACTGGATGGGCCATTGGCCTGATCCAACATTGCTTCTCTTATGTTCTTAAGTGACACAGAGTGTTGGACTGGATGGGCCATTGGCCTGATCCAACATTGCTTCTCTTATGTTCTTATGTGACACAGAGTGTTGGACTGGATGGGCCATTGGCCTGATCCAACATGGCTTCTCTTATGTTCTTATGAAGATCAGCTGTCATTCCCAGAGCTCTCCAGTCAATGCCTGGAGGCTGGCAGTCCTATTTTCAGTGTGGGAATTCAGGGATGAGTCAAAGGCTTTGCTTTTGTGCAAGAAGAGGGAGAAACTGTCCTGTTTCTCCTCGTTTTCCTTTGTCTGCCTCCTCCTCCTGTTACGAAGGCAAACAAGTTTGCAGCCGTTTCTCTTCAAGTCCCTGCACGCGTTGGAGGAGCAGCGAACAGGTCGGCAAAGGAGCAAGGCGGAAACACAGCCGGGCAAAGGAATCCTTTGGGCTTTCCGGCTGTGGAAAGTCTTCCAGATTGGACTTTCAAGAGTTCTCAGCGATTCTGAACAAGCTGCAGCCCTGGAAAGGGGGACCCAAGTTGCTGCGAGTAGCGGCCTGAGGATGGAAGAGCAGCAGGACTGTTTTTGTAGCAGGAACTCCTTTGCATATTAGGCCACACCCCGTTGATGAAGCTAGGGTTGCCAAGTCCAATTCAAGAAATATCTGGGGACTTTGGGAGTGGAGCCAGGAGACTTTGGGGGTGGAGCCAGGAGACATTGGGGGCGGAGCCAGGAGCAAGGGTGTGACAAGCATCATTGAACTCCAAGGGAGTTCTGGCCATCCCATTTAAAGGGGCAGACACATTTTTAAATGCCTTCCTTTCATAGGAGATCATGAAGGATAGGGGCACCTTCTTTTGGGACTCATAGAATTGGACCCCCTGGTCCAATTGTTTTGAAACTTGGGGGGGGGGGGCGTCTTTTGGGGAGAGACACTAGATGCTGTACTGAGAATGTGGTGCCTCTACCTCAAAAAACAACCCCCCATAGCCCCTGATACCTCTAGATCAATTCCCCATTATACCGTATGAGAATTGATCTCCACAGAGGAAATAATGAAGTGCTCAGCAGACTCCCCCCCCCCCATTTCTGGCGACTCTGAAGCAGAGGATTGGCGAATCTACTCACGAGTTGTTGCCAACTTCTTCCAAGTAACACAGACACCCCATCCCAAGAGGAAACGTTTCCAATCGGAGACTGAAGCCTCTGGAGGTGAAAAGTCACATGGGGGCTGTGGGGGGCGGGGCTTCCCCTTGCCAGCCAGCTGACTGGGGGCGGGAAGGAGCCTGGGAAAGCAGGAGAACCCCCGCTGGGACCTGGGGATTGGCAAACCTAGATGAAACCAATCCTCCAAGAGCTTACAGGGCCCTTTTTACAGGGCTTACTGGAAGCTCCTGGAGGATTGGCTACATCAGGGAGGTGCAGCCTAATATGCAAAGGAGGTCCTGCTAGAATTCCTTACAGGGCTCTCAGTACAGGGCCTACTGGAAGCTCCAAAAGGATTGGCTACATCAAGGGGGTGTGGTCTAATAGGCAAAGGAGATCCTGCTAGAATTCCTTACAGGGCTCTTCGTACAGGGCCTGCTGGAAGCTCCAGGAGGATTGGCTACATTAGGGGTGTGTGGCCTAATATGCAAAGGAGCTCTTGCTCCAAAAATAGCCCGGGATATTCCGCACAGCCTGAATTCTTGTTTCTTTAGTGCCATCGGGGGAAAAGAGGCCTGACTGAGCAGCACTAGGGGCCGTGGTTTAGTGGAAGAGCACTTGTCTGGCATGCAGGAAGACCCAGGTTCAATCCCCAGCATCTCCAAGTATAAGAATCAGGTGCCAGGTGATTTGAAAAACCTGCAACGGAGGGGCTGGAGAGCCACCTCTGGTCTGAGTAGACAATGCTTGGGAGGGCTTTTTTTTTGCAGCAAGAACTCCATTGCATATTAGGCCACGCACCCCTGATGTAGCCAATCCTCCAAGAGCTTACAAAAAAAGAGCCTTGTAAGCTCCGGGAGGATTGGCTACGTCAGGGGTGTGTGGCCAAATATGCAAAGGAGTTCCTGCTACAAAAACAGCCCTGGGAGGAGGCATCTCTGACTGTCAAAACTAGGGATGCCAGCCTCCAGGTAGGACCTGGGGATCTCCCAGAATTACAGCTCATCTCCTGAGTACAGAGATCAGTTCCCCTGGAGAAAATGGATGCTTTGGAGAGTGGCATCTAGGGCATAAGAACATAAGAGAAGCCATGTTGGATCAGGCCAATGGCCCCTCCAGTCCAACACTCTGTGTCACATAAGAACATAAGAGAAGCCATGTTGGATCAGGCCAATGGCCCATCCAGTCCTGCACTCTGTGTCACACTTAAGAACATAAGAGAAGCCATGTTGGATCAGGCCAGTGGCCCATCCAGTCCAACACTCTGTGTCACTCAGTGCCCAAAAAAAACCAGGTGCTACCAGGAGATCCGTCAGTGGGGCCAGGACACTAGAAGTCCTCCCACACTAGAACCCCTCCCCCCAAACACCCAGAGTACAGAGCATCACTTGCCCCAGACAGAGAGTTCCAACAATACGCTGTGGCTAACAGCCCCTGATGGACCTCTGCTCCAGATGCTCATCCAGTCCCCTCTTGAAGCTGGCTATGCTTGTAGCCGCCACCACCTCCTGTGGCAGTGAATTCCATGGGTTAATTACCCTTGGCAATGAATTCCGTGTGTTAATCACTGTGTTAATTACTGGCGCAGTGTATCCCAGTAAGATCCCTGGCTTCCTCAGGCTCTATCCCTAAATATCCAGCAGTTTCCCAACCTGCAGCTGTCAACTGTACTCCCACCCCCTGCCGGTGGGGGGGGGGGGACCGGACTACCCTCGTTATGACACACCCCTATATTGGTGCCTCTCCTTAAAGTCTGCCAGGGTGGAAGTCATGTGCCCCCAAGCAAATGTCTGCTCCCCCCCCACCCCGCATTATGCAACTGCTGGAAGGAGAATCTTCGGCGCAGCGTTCCAAGCATGTCGGGGCTCAGATGAGCCGCTTGTCAACCTGACGAGCCGGTTTTGTCCTCTTTTTTTCTGCCTGACTTTGGAAAGCTTGCCAGAGTTTGCTGTAAGAAGTTGGTTGGGCCTTTGGTTGCCAGGTCCAATTCAAGAAAGATCTGGGGACCCTGTGGGTGGAGCCAGGAGACATTGTGGGTGGAGCCAGGAGACATTGTGGGTGGAGCCAGGAGACATTGTGGGTGGAGCCAGGAGACATTGTGGGTGAAGCCAAGAGACTTTGGGGTGAAGCCAGGAGACATTGTGGGTGGAGCCAGGAGACTTTGGGGGAGCAGCCAGGAGATATTGTGGGTGGAGCCAGGAGGCTTTGTGGGTGGAGCCGGGAGACATTGTGGGTGGGGCCAGGAGATATTGTGGGTGGAGCCAAGAGACTTTGGGGTGAAGCCAGGAGACATTGTGGTTGGAGCCAGGAGACATTGTGGGTGGAGCCAGGAGTCTTTGGGGGAGGAGCCAGGAGACATTGTGGGTGGAGCCAGGAGACTTTGGGGTGGAGCCAGGAGACTTTGGGGTGGGGCCAGGAGACTTTGGGGGTGGAGCCAGGTTGTGACAAGCACCATGGAACTCCGAAGGGAGTTCTGGCCGTCACATTTAAAGGGACCGTACACCTTTTAAATGCCTTCCCTCCACTGGAAATAATGGATAGGGGCACCTTCTTTGGGGGCTCATAGATTTACAACCCGTGGTCCAATCCTTTTGAAACTTGGAGGGTGTTCTGAGGAGAGGCATCGGATGCTGTGCTGCCAACTTGGTGCCTCTACCTCAAAAAACAGGGCCCCCCCCATAGAGCCCCAGATACCTGCAGATCAATTCTCCATTATACCCTATGGGAATCGGTCTGCATAGGGAAGAACGGAGTGCCCAGCAGCCATTTCCCTCCCCTACCCCCTTGCTTTCTGATGCCCCTGAAGTGGGGGGGAGGGCTTCCAAACTGGGGGATCCCCTGCCCTCACCTGGGATTAGCAACCCTGGCTAGTGAGGCAGTTATAGTCTATGGGGCAGCCTCGTTTGGAATCCTGTGTACCATTCTGGTCACCGTATCTCCAAAAGGACACTGCAGAGCTGTAAAAAAGAGGGCACCCAGAGGATGAGGGGATTGGAGGATGAGCGGGGTTGGAACCCCTTCCAGTTTGGTGTGGAGAGCCAGTGTGCGGACTCTTATCTGGGAGAACCAGGTTTGATTCCCCACTCCTCCAGTTGCACCTGCTGGGATGGCCTTGGGTCAGCCATAGCTCTGGCAGAGTTGTCCTTGAAAGGGCAGCTGCTGGGAGAGCCCTCTCCAGCCCCATCCACCTCACAGGGTGTTTGTTGTGGGGGAGGAAAGGAAAGGAGATTGTAGGCCACTCTGAGACTCTGTCCTTGAAAGGGCAGCTGCTGGAAGAGCCCTCTCAGCCCCATTCACCTCACAGGGTGTCTGTTATGGGGGAGGAAGGGAAAGGAGATTGTAGGCCACTCTGTCCTTGGAAGGGCAGCTGCTGAGAGAGCCCTCTCCAGCCCCACCCATCTCACAGGGTGTCTGTTGTGGGGGAGGAAGGTAAAGGAGATTGTGAGCCGCTCTGAGACTCTTTGGAGTGGAGGGCGGGATATAAATCCAATATCTTCATCATCTTCTTCCCTAGGAGGAAAGGCTGAGGAGTCTGGGAACTGTAGTCCCAATATCTCAGTCAACTGGATTTCCCTGGTTCAATCACACACACATGCGCGTGCACACACTCACAGAGAGAACATTGCTATGTGTAGGGCTGTCACCCTCCGGGTGGTGATCAAGACAACTGGAACCGGTGTGATCAATGAGCTTTGTAAGGAAATCACCGGAGACGCTAGAACTTTCACGTGAAACGTGTATAAATGCGTTTTAGTACAAACTAAACCAAACAAAACTAAGGGACACTGAACGTTCAGTTCATGAAATTTCCCCACATAATCTTTCAATAGCTTTGAAATTAGGCTTCCTCAAAATAGACACAACAGTGGGTAAGCACTTTTCTCTTCAGTGTTCGACTCCTAACGGT
Organism: Heteronotia binoei; assembly: GCF_032191835.1. NCBI lineage: Eukaryota > Metazoa > Chordata > Lepidosauria > Squamata > Gekkonidae > Heteronotia > Heteronotia binoei. The sequence continues at coordinate 9,672,273 of NC_083243.1, read as the reverse complement.
GCAGAGAGGATAAGCAAGGGACCGCTAATGAAAGGACTCCTCAAGGTTTCGATCGTCAACCTCGTCAGCCTCCTTCCTCCGACCTTGGACGGAACCTCAGCTTATTTCTTTCACCAGGATATATAGTTTCAACTAACTTCAATGGCCTTCAAATGGCCTTGAGCCATTTCTGAGCTGGTGCCTGTTTGAAGTTAGTGGAGACTCTATGTCCTGTGATGAAACATTGTGAGATTACTTTAGAGTTCTATGAAAAACGTTGTTGATACTGATTAAGAACATAAGAGAAGCCATGTTGGATCAGACCAATGGCCCATCCAGTCCAACACTCTGTGTCACATAAGAACATAAGAGAAGCCATGCTGGATCAGGCCAATGGCCCATCCAGTCCAATATATAATGAAGAATTGATCCATGAGTATCCGGGGCTCTGGAGTGAGGCTGTTTTTGAGGCAGAGGCACCAAATTTACAGCATAGCATCTAGTGCTTCTCCCCAAAATACCTGCCGGGTTTCAAAAAGATTGGACCAGGGGGTCCAGTTGTATGAACCACCAAAGAAGCTGGCCTTATCCTTCCTTATTTCCAATGGAGGGAAGGCGTTTAAAAGGTGTGCGGTCCCTTTAAATGTAATGGCCAGAACGCCCTTCAGAGTTCAGTGGTGCTTGTCACACCCTGGCTCCTGGCTCCACCCCAAAGTCTCCTGCCCCCCCCCCCAAAGTCTCCTGGCCCCACCCACCCACCCCCAAAGTCCCCTGATATTTCTTGAATTGGACTCGGCAACCCCAGCCTAGTTCAACCTCTTCATGAGAAGGTGGCAACAGCAGGAAAGGCCCACACAGTAAATACCAGGAGTGGCGTTCTGATTTTTCAAAGGCCCTCACGCAGCTGGCTTTGTGTGTGGCTGAGCTATGCAGCATCCACGGAATTCTGCAGCACCACACGCATTTCCTTAGGGTGGCCAACTGTGGTTTGAGAAATTCCTGGATGGCGACTCAGGAAGACAGCGTTTGGGGAAAGGAGGAAGCTCAGTGGGAATGCAATGTCACTCTAGGACTTCAGTCACTCTTAGACTCTATGGTGGGTCACAGAGTCTGCCCTCCTACGTTGCCTTTTTCCTCCAGGAGAACTTGACTCTGCAATCCAGAAATAAAGCAGAATTCCAAGTTAAGAACATAAGAGAAGCCATGTTGGATGAGGCCAATGGCCCATCCAGTCCAACACTCTGTGTCACATAAGAGAAGCCATGTTGGATCAGGCCAGTGGCCCATCCAATCCAACACTCTGTGTCACATAAGAACATAAGAGAAGCCATGTTGGATCAGGCCAGTGGCCCATCCAATCCAACAGTCTGTGTCATATAAGAACATAAGAGAAGCCATGTTGGATCAGGCCAGTGGCCCATCCAGTCCAACACTCTGTGTCACATAAGAACATAAGAGAAGCCATGTTGAGTCAGGACAATGGCACATCCAGTCCAACACTCTGGGTCACATAAGAACATAAGAGAAGCCATGTTGGATCAGGCCAGTGGCCCCTCCAGTCCAACACTCTGTGTCACACATAAGAGAAGCCATGTTGGATCAGGCCAATGGCCCATCCAGTCCAACACTCTGTGTCACATAAGAACATAAGAGAAGCCATGTTGAGTCAGGACAATGGCCCATCCAGTCCAACACTCTGGGTCACATAAGAACATAAGAGAAGCCATGTTGGATCAGGCCAGTGGCCCCTCCAGTCCAACACTCTGTGTCACACATAAGAACATAAGAGAAGCCATGTTGGATCAGGCCAACGGCCCATCCAGTCCAACACTCTGTGTCACATAAGAACATAAGAGAAGCCATGTTGGATCAGGCCAGCGGCCCATCCAGTCCAACACTCTGGGTCACATAAGAACATAAGAGAAGCCATGTTGGATCAGGCCAGTGGCCCCTCCAGTCCAACACTCTGTGTCACACATAAGAGAAGCCATGTTGGATCAGGCCAATGGCCCATCCAGTCCAACACTCTGTGTCACATAAGAACATAAGAGAAGCCATGTTGAGTCAGGACAATGGCCCATCCAGTCCAACACTCTGTGTCACATAAGAACATAAGAGAAGCCATGTTGGATCAGGCCAGCGGCCCATCCAGTCCAACACTCTGGGTCACATAAGAACATAAGAGAAGCCATGTTGGATCAGGCCAGTGGCCCCTCCAGTCCAACACTCTGTGTCACACATAAGAACATAAGAGAAGCCATGTTGAATCAGGCCAACAGCCCATCCAGTCCAACACTCTGTGTCACATAAGAACATAAGAGAGGCAATGTTGAGTCAGGACAATGGCCCATCCAGTCCAACACTCTGTGTTACATAAGAACATAAGAGAAGCCATGTTGAGTCAGGCCAGTGGCCCATCCAGTCCAACACTCTGTGTTACATAAGAACATAAGAGAAGCCATGTTGGATCAGGCTAATGGCCCATCCAGTCCAACACTCTGTGTCACATAAGAACATAAGAGAAGCCATGTTGGATCAGGCTAATGGCCCATTCAGTCTAACACTCTGTGTCACACATAAGAACATAAGAGAAGCCATGTTGGATCAGGCTAATGGCCCATCCAGTCCAACACTCTGTGTCACATAAGAACATAAGAGAAGCCATGTTGGATCAGGCCAATGGCCCATCCAGTCCAATACTCTGTGTCACACAGTGGCCAAAACCCAGGGGCCATCAGGAGGTCCACCAGTGGGGCCAGAAGCCCTCCCACTGCTGTCCCCCCCCCCCCCAAGCACCAAGAATACAGAGCATCCCCGCCGCAGGCAGTGTTCCATCTATACATTGTGGCTGATAGGCACTGATGAACTTCAGCACCAGATGTTGATCCAGTCTCCCCATGAAGCTGTCTATGCAGGTAGCTGCCATGTTCTACCTGGATGGAGGTTGACAGCCCTAAGTTTCCTCAGCTGTGCTGACTCACATCGCTACAGCATCGGCTTGCCAATCCCCGGGTCCCAGAGGGGGTTCTCCGACTTCATGGGGGGACTGGATAAACACAGGAGCAGAGGCCAATCAGTGGCTATCAGCCACAATGTGTAGATGGAACAGGCTGCCTGGGGCGGGGATGCTCTGTATTCTTGGTGCCCCAGTGAGACCACACGAGTGTGGGATTGCAAACTGTTTTTGCTTCTCTCTGTGTGTGTGAGAGAGAGAGAGAGAAGAAGAAGAAGAGATTGGATTTATATCCCTCCCTCCACTCCAAAGAGTCTCAGAGCGGCTTACAATCTCCTTTCCCTTCCTCCCCCACAACAGACACCCTGTGAGGTAAATGAAGATATTGGATTTATATCCCGCCCTCTACTCCGAAGAGTCTCAGAGCGGCTTACAATCTCCTTTACCTTCCTCCCCCACAACAGTCACCCTGTGAGGTGGGTGGGGCTGGAGAGGGCTCTCCCAGCAGCTGCCCTTTCAAGGACAACCTCTGCCAGAGCTATGGCTGACCCAAGGCTATTCCAGCAGGTGCAAGTGGAGGAGTGGGGAATCAAACCCGGTTCTCCCAGATAAGAGTCTGCACAGTTCACCACTACAGAGAGATAGAGATGGATATTATAGCATTGGAAAAAATCCAGAAAAGGGCAACTGGGATGATTCAAGGGTTGGAACACTTTCCCTAGGAAGAAAGGTTAAAGTGCTTGGGGCTCTTTAGCTTGGAGAAACATCGACTGCGGGGTGACATGATAAGAAGAAGAAGAAGAAGAAGAAGAAGAAGAAGAAGAAGAAGAAGAAGAAGAAGAAGAAGAAGAAGAAGAAGAAGAAGAAGAAGAAGAAGAAGAAGAAGAAGAAGAAGAAGAAGAAGAAGAAGAAGAAGAAGAAGAAGAAGATATTGGATTTATATCCCGCCCTCCACCCTGAAGAGTCTCAGAGCGGCTCACAGTCTCCTTTACCTTCCTCCCCTACAAGGAAGAGGTTTACAAGCTTAAGCACGGAATAGAGAAGGTAGAGAGAGAAGTCATTTTCTCCCTTTCTCACAATACGAGAACTCGTGGGCATTCGATGAAATTGCTGAGCAGTCGGGTGAGAACTGATAAAAGATTGGCCTGATCCAATATGGCTTCTCTTACGTTCTTATGATTTGCAGCTGCTTGGGTGAGGGAATGAAGGCTGCGTTGAGGGGAACTGCACTGCTGTGTTTTTCTTTATTCATTTTAGGGAAAGTCTCCCGGCTCCACCCCCCAAAGCCTCCCGGCCCCACGCCCAAAGTCCCCAGATATTATCTGAGCTAGACTTGGCAACCCCACTACAGCATCACGTGGAGGATCTCTTTGCAGTCCAATGCCTTTCCATGACTGTTCCGAAACCCATTTGGTCCCCATGCCGATGAGCTTTGATGGATCTTAATGACCCCTTTGCATCTCTGGAAGAAAACTAGGTTAAGTATGGAGCCGGAGACTTAACAAGGCTTATTAAAGCCGACAGGCGGAATGCAAAGCACTCCTCCCTGCAAATTATATTGTTGTCTTCTCAGCTGTCGGCCAGAAGTCCTGTCAGGTTGTTGTTCCCATGTCTGATGCAACCTCTCTGACCGCTTCACAGGGGACCACTGTCAGTACAGCAGAGAAAACCCTTTTTGAGTCTAGAAGAAGATGTTCGATTTATATCCCGCCCTCCACTCCGAATCTCAGAGTGGCTCACAATCGCCGTTACCTTCCTCCCCCACAGCAGACACCCGGTAAGGGGGGTGCGGCTGAGAGAGCTCTCACAGCAGCTGCGCTTCCAAGGACAGAGTCTCAGAGCGGCCTACAATCTCCTTTCCCTTCCTCCCCCACAACAGACACCCTGTGAGGTGGGTGGGGCTGAGAGGGCTCTCCCAGCAGCTGCCCTTTCAAGGGCAGAGTCTCAGAGCGGCCTACAATCTCCTTTCCCTTCCTCCCCCACAACAGGCACCCTGCGAGGTGGGTGGGGCTGAGAGGGCTCTCCCAGCAGTTGCCCTTTCAAGGACAGAGTCTCAGAGCGGCCTACAATCTCCTTTTCCTTACTTCCCCACCACAGACACCCTGTGAGGTGGGTGGGGCTGAGAGGGCTCTCACAGCAGCTGCCCTTTCAAGGACAGAGTCTCAGAGCGGCCTACAATCTCCTTTCCCTTTCTCCCCCACCACAGACACCCTGTGAGGTGGGTGGGACTGGAGAGGGCTCTCACAGCAGCTGCCCTTCCAAGGACAACCTCTTCCAGAGCTCTGGCTGACCCAAGGCCATTCCAGCAGCTGCAAGTGGAGGAATGGGGAATCAAACCCGGTTCTCCCAGATAAGAGCCCGTGCACTTCACCACTACACCAAACTGGTTCTAGGGCTGCCTGTTCCAAAACAACTGCTCCTTTTAAAAAAAAAAGTGACGGTTGGGATGATGGAACAAAGCATCTTGGTTCTATCACCCAGCCTGGTGACCACAGACAAGTTGAGGCTGAGGCTACAGGTGATGTTGCGGATTCTGAGAGGGAATGCGATAATGAGTAAAATGAAAAAGAAACCTAAAGGCTATCGCTAACAATTACTAATAACCAGGGCTTTTTTGTCGCAGGAACTCCTTTGCATATTAGGCCACACAGCCCTGATGTAGCCAATCCACCTGGAGCTTACAGTAGGCCCTGTACTGAGAGCCCTGTAAGGAATTCTAGCAGGACCTCCTTTGCATATTAGGCCACACAGCCCTGATGTAGCCAATCCACCTGGAGCTTACAGTAGGCCCTGTACTGAGAGCCCTGTAAGGAATTCTAGCAGGACCTCCTTTGCATATTAGGCCACACACCCCTGATGTAGCCAATCCTCCTGGAGCTTACAGTAGGCCCTGTATGAAGAGCCCTGTAAGGAATTCTAGCAGGACCTCCTTTGCATATTAGGCCACACACCCCTGATGCAGCCAATCCTCCTGGAGCTTCCAATAGGCCCTGTAAGAAGAGCCCTGTAAGGAATTCTAGCAGGACCTCCTTTGCATATTAGACCACACCCACCCCTGATGCAGCCAATCCTCCTGGAGCTTCCAATAGGCCCTGTAAGAAGAGCCCTGTAAGGAATTCTAGCAGGACCTCCTTTGCATATTAGACCACACCCACCCCTGATGCAGCCAATCCTCCTGGAGCTTCCAATAGGCCCTGTAAGAAGAGCCCTGTAAGGAATTCTAGCAGGACCTCCTTTGCATATTAGACCACACCCACCCCTGATGCAGCCAATCCTCCTGGAGCTTCCAATAGGCCCTGTAAGAAGAGCCCTGTAAGGAATTCTAGCAGGACCTCCTTTGCATATTAGGCCACACCCACCCCTGATGCAGCCAATCCTCCTGGAGCTTCCAATAGGCCCTGTAAGAAGAGCCCTGTAAGGAATTCTAGCAGGACCTCCTTTGCATATTAGGCCACACACCCCTGATGTAGCCAGTCCACCTGGAGCTTAAAGTAGGCCCTGTACAAAGAGCCCTGTAAGCTCCAGGAGGATTGTCTACATCAGGGGGGCGTGGCCTAATACGCGAAGAAGTTCCTGCTACAAAAAAAAAGCCCTGCTAATAACCAGCAATACTAATCAATGTGTCAATAAATATTTCTTATGTGTATAAATACATGACAATAATTATTTCATTTCTATCTGCACAAAAACCCAACAATGAAAAATTGCATCCAGGGGTCATTTTGTTGGGGAAAAGGTGCCGGAAATTATTATCACAACTCATTTGCATATGCTACATACCCCTGACATCACCGGAAGGTGCACTAAATCATATCACCTCAGCATCTACCTTAAAATGCTTCTGGAATTATAAGTGTCATAATAAAACCTTACTCCCATCGCACTTTTCAAATTACTTTCTCCTCTGTGGCCACAGTGGCATGAGGAAGATTTCCATCTGTCTGTTTCATATGTTTGGGTTATTTTCCCATTTTTGTGTGTGTGTGTGGGGAGGGGGCGGAAATATTAGAAAGTTTGTCAAATCTTCGAGTTCAGCAGAATTCTCACAGGGGGGTTGAACAGTGGAGCCCAGAAGCAAGGAGGTCCGGGGGGGGGGGGCGTAAGAAAGAAAGAGCACAATGAAATTTAAAGGTTCAGGAGCTCTGCTCCTGTGAGCTCCTGTGTCAAATGAGACCTGGATATATCAGATGGATGGATGGATGGATGGATGGATGGATGGATGGATGGATGGATGGATGGATGGATGGATGGATGGACGGACGGACAGATGATTGATAGATAGATGGATGGATAGATAGATAGATAGATAGATAGATAGATAGATAGATAGATAGATGGACGGACGGACAGATGATGGATGGATGGAT
>NC_083243.1:9642474-9662474 GCF_032191835.1 Heteronotia binoei | reverse complement strand
ATAGATAGATAGATAGATAGATAGATGATAGATGGATAGATGGATAGACAGATGATAGATAGATAGATGATAGATAGATAGATAGATAGATAGATAGATAGATAGATAGATAGATAGATAGATGATAGATAGATAGATAGATAGATAGATAGATAGATAGATAGATAGATAGATAGATGATAGATGGATAGATGGATAGATAGATATTCATAAATAAACAGATTCCCTGAAATATATATACATTCAAAAAAAATTCCATTAGAAATCCACGAGTAGAAGCCAACATACAGCATTGTGAAATAAAGTCTCACAATTCTTATATTTCTGTATATCACATAAGAAATACTTGTTAATCTGTGGATTAGCATGAGTGGTTATATTAGTAAACAGATCCAGGTGGGCAGCCGTGATGGTCCGAAGCAGTTGAAATCCCAGGAGATCTCCAGGTCCCACCTGGAGGCTGGCAACTCTAAAACATTCCCAGAGGCCCTTGCGGCGCTGGCAACGGCGCTGGGATCACTTCAACCTGCCCTGTGTTGCGCACAGGCTAGAGTTGCCAGATCTGTGTTGGAATACACCTGGAGACTTTGGAGGTGGAGACAGGAGAGGGCGGGGTTTGGGGAGGAGCCTCAGCATGGTCCAATGCCATAGAGTCCGCCCTTCAAAAGAGCCATTTTCTCCAGGGGAGCTGATCTCTGCCAGCTGTAGATCAGTTGTGAAAGCAGGAGATCTCCAGGGCCCACCTGGAGGCTGGCACCCCTACCACAGGCCTCCAGGTCAGCGGTCTACTGGGACGTTTCCCAAAAGCCTCGTCTGCTCCCAGCTCAAGCCGTGGCTTGAAAAACTGGTTTCAAAGCAGGTCTGTAGGCCACAATGTAGAGATGTGGGCCAGCCTCAGATTGGCTGATTCAGAGATAAAGAAAATGATAGCACGAGACTTCAATGTAGGATGGAGCAGGAGGACAGGAAGAAAGGAGCCAGTTTGGTGTAGTGGTTAAGTGTGCGGACTTTTATCTGGGAGAACCAGGTTTGATTCCCCACTCTTCCACTTGCACCTGCTGGAATGGCCTTGGGTCAGCCGTACCTCTGGCAGAGGTTGGCCTTGAAAGGGCAGCTGCTGTGAGAGCCCTCTCAGCCCCCCCCCCCTCACAGGGTGTCTGTTGTGGGGGAGGAAGGGAAAGGAGATCATAGGCCGCTCTGAGACTCTGTCCTTGGAAGGGCAGCTGCTGGGAGAGCCCTCTAAGCCCCACCCACCTCACAGGGTGCCTGTTGTGGGGAGGAAGGGAATTTATTACACTGTTTTGCCATTTGAGCCTAACTTTGTATCAGTCTACACTCTTAATTGGTGAGCCAGTTTGGTGTAGTGGTTAAGTGCGCGGACTCTTATCTGGGAGAACCGGGTTTGATTCCCCACTCCTCCACTTGCACCTGCTGGAATGGCCTTGGGTCAGCCGTAGCTCTGGCAGAGGTTGTCCTTGAAAGGGCAGCTGCTGTGAGAGCCCTCTCCAGCCCCACCCACCTCACAGGGTGTCTTTTGTGAGGGAGGAAGGGAAAGAAGATTGTAGGCCGCTCTGAGACTCTCTTCTTGAAAGGGAAGCTGCTCTGAGAGCCCTCTCCAGCCCCACCCACCTCACAGGGTGTCTATTATGGGGGAGGAAGGGAAAGGAGATCATAGGCCACTCTGAGACTCTGTCTTTGGAAGGGCAGCTGCTGGGAGAGCCCTCTCAGCCCCACCCACCTCACAGGGTGTCTGTTGTGCGGGAGGAAGGGAAAGGAGATCATAGGCCACTCTGAGACTCTGTCTTTGGAAGGGCAGCTGCTGGGAGAGCCCTCTCAGCCCCACCCACCTCACAGGGTGTCTGTTGTGGGGGAGGAAGGGAAAGGAGATTGCAGGCCGCTCTGAGACTCGGAGAGCCAGTTTGGAGTAGTGGTTAAGTGTGCGGACTCTTATCTGGGAGAACCGGGTTTGATTCCCCACTCCTCCACTTACACCTGCTAGCATGGCCTTGGGTCAGCCATAGCTCTGGCAGAGGTTGTCCTTGAAAGGGCAGCTGCTGGGAGAGCCCTCTCAGCCCCACCCACCTCACAGGGTGCCTGTTGTGGGGGGAGGAAGGGAAAGGAGATTGTGAGCCGCTCTGAGACTCTTCAGAGTGGAGGGCGGGATATAAATCCAATATCATCATCTTCTTCTCCTCCTGGGCAACCACATGACCAAAGTTCACCTCAACCAGACTTTGGACCCGAGGCTGGGGTTCTAGTCGTTCCTGCTCTGAAAACAGACCCAGATCCACCTTGCAGCTAGACCGAGACGCTTTCTTTGATCGTTCCCCCAAGCGCGATTAAATCTTGCAAGAGTCCCAAGCTCCCAATATTGCAAGATGGAATCTAACCGAGCCCCGCAAGATCAGAATCAGCCTCCAGTGAAGTTACGGAATGCGCACGAGAGCACAATGTTATCTCTCAAAGTGCTGAGCTTGTTTGGCCTTGCAGTCTAGCGCAATAGGAGCTCTCGCACACACGTTAGACGTTTGAGTCAGCAGAAACGACATCGGAGTCGGTTAGCTTGGGATCTGGAAAAAAAATTAGTCCAACTGAGGTTCTCTGCTGGGGTTGCCAATTCCCAGATGGGAAAAACACTATTACAAAAACCAAATAGAAGAAGAAGATGATGGTTATAAATATGATTGGTTTCAAATGCAACAAATAAAAAGCTTGATGGAGAATTATATTAAAGCCGAAGGAATAAGGAAAGAACAAACAGAAATGGAAAGAGTTCTGCTTGGAGACAATGAGAAATTAATCTCAAAAGTATACAAATTACTTTTACAATGGTCTACAGAAGATGAAGTAGTGAAATCTCAAATGATAAAATGGGCAATTAATGTAAATAAAGAAATAAAGATGGAATCTTGGGAGTATTTGTGGAAGAACTCTATGAAACTCGCAACATGTCATAGTATTAAAGAAAACTGTTTTAAGATGATGTATAGATGGTATATGACTCAAAAAAAAATTAGCAAAGATGAACAATAAGATGCCAGATAGGTGTTGGAAATGTAAAAAGCATGAAGGTTCTTTCTACCATATGTGGTGGACTTGTGAAAGGGCTAAAATGTTTTGGCAGATGATTCAGCAAGAGATTCTAAGATTCTGGGATATGAATTCAACAAAGAGGCAGAGACTTTTCTGCTGGGATTACAAATGGAAAAATTTCCAAAAGAAGATAGAACTTTAATATGGTACTTGCTCTCAGCTGCTAGGACATTGTATGCGCAGTTATGGAAGCAAGAAAAAATACCAGAAAAATGGGACTGGATTACAAAAGTTATGTCATGGAGTGAAATGGACAAATTAACAAGAAAACTAAGAGACTATGATTTAGAACTTTTTAATGCGGAGTGGAAGAAATTCAGAAGATACGTAGAGAAAGAGTGGAAAATAAAAGGACATTGGACAATTTTTGATGATTAAGATTTTTATAGTTAAGGGTACCTTAATATTTGTTTTTTTAAAAAAAATAACACTGGCGGGGGCAAGTAACGGAGGGAGGGGTGGGAGGAAAGTAAGATATGGGGTAGAACGATTTTTTTTATTTTATTTTAAGCTCTTTATAAGTTGTAGATATAATTCTACTACCATATGTTACTAATAAATTTGTTTATACAATAGAAGAAGAAGATGATGGTGATATTGTATTTATATCCCGCCCTCCACTCCGAAGAGTCTCAGAGCGGCTCACAATCTCCTTTCCCTTCCTCCCCCACAACAGACACCCTGTGAGGTGAATGGGGCTGAGAGGGCTCTCCCAGCAGCTGCCCTTTCAAGGACAGAGTCTCAGAGCAGCCTACAATCTCTTTTCCCTTCCTCCCCCACAACAGAAACCCTGTGAGGTGGGTGGGGCTGAGAGAGCTCTGACAAAAGCTGCCCTTTCAAGGACAACCTCTGCCAGAGCTATGGCTGACCAAGGCCATGCTAGCAGCTGCAAGCGGAGGAGTGGGGAATCAAACCCGGTTCTCCCAGATAAGAGTCCGCACACTTAACCCCTATGAACTGGCTCTCCGTTTATACTCCAATTATACACGCGGTTGAACTCCACTTATTTATCACTCGTGTTATTTGCGTTCCACAACCCTATTCCACACAGCTGAAACATAAATGATCTGCACCACATAAGGAAACAAAGACTTTGGCATCCACCCGGGTACTGCCCTTCCTGGTCGCTGTTAGAAGAACGTTGACTCAGAAGTAGACGCAATTCAGACGCAGCTTGAATGACGGAAGTGGCAGTTCCCGAAGCCGAAATTCTTTGGCCACCAGTAGGTAAACAGGACAATGCTCAAAGCCTTGCAAACTTCATTGGCTGAACAAAGAGGGTTGGCAACAGGATTTCCTGGATACAGTCAAATGAATAAACGGTTCTTCCAGCCACCTGACTTAACGGGTGACGTTGCCTGGGAATTAACCCCGTCTGGGGGGCCCCCAACTCGGGAGCAGGGAGCAGGCTGCCAGGGGAACCCCCGCCCCTGAAGAGCCCCGTCGGCACACACCATCCATGGTGCGATGATGTCACCCAGTTTGACGCTCTAAAAATTGTGGTAAAACTCTATGGTACCATAGAGTCTTATTGTGAGTCCTAGAGTGTCCCGGCGTGATGTCCCCGGGCGATGACGTCCCTTCTGGGTGACATCATCACACTGTGTGCACTTTGCATGCAAGAGCGAAAAGTCCTCCGCCTCGTTCCAAACCACTCCAGTATATTCGCATTCATTGGTTGTTGCTCCGTCGCACAGTCAAGGCCGACTCTTTGCGACCCCTGTGGACCAAGTCACGCCAGGCCCTCCTGTCTTCCACCATCCTCCAAAGTCTGCTCAAATTCGTGTTAGTTATATCAGTAATACTGTCCAGCCACCTCATCTTTTGCCGTCCCCTTCTTCTTTTGCCTTCTGTCTTTCCCAGCATCAGGGTCTTCTCCAGTGAGGGTGCCCTTCTCTTTGGTTGGCCAAAGTATTGGAGCTTCAGCTTTAGCATCTGACCTTCCAGGGAACAGTCTGGGTTGATTTCCCTTAGGACTGACTGATTGGATCTTCTTGCAGTCCAAGGGACTCTCAAGAGTCTTCTCCAGCACCACAGCTTGAAAGCATCTATTCTTCTGCACTCGGCTTTCCTTATGGTCCAGCTCACAGCTGTACATGGCTACTGGGAATACCATGGCTTTGACTATACACATTCATACCAAGCACAAATCTTCTTCTATGGGGAGTTTTTCTAATCATAAATAAGAAGAAACTCTGCACGAGCCCTTTATTGAACTGGATGAGTTTTGTACGAATCTGCTATTGCAGGCCACCGGTAGCTCTCCAGATGTTTTTGCCTACAACTCCCATCAGCCCTAGCCGGCATGGCCAATGGCTGGGGCTGACGGGAGTTGTAGGCAAAAAATACGTCTGGAGAGCTACCGTTGGCCACCCCTGTGCTATTGACATGATAGAGGTTTACAAGATTATGCATGGGATGGAGAAGGTAGAAAAAGAAGTACTTTTCTCCCTTTCTCACAATACAAGAACTCATGGGCATTCGATGAAATTGCTGAGCAGTCGGGTTAGAACGGATAAAAGGAGGTACTTCTTCACCCAAAGGGTGATTAACATGTGGAATTCACTGCCACAGGAGGTGGCGGCGGGTAACAAGCATAGCCAGCTTCAAGAGGGGGTTAGATAAAAATGTGGAGCAGAGGTCCATCAGTGGCTATTAGCCACAGTGTGTATATATGTGTGTGTGTGTATATATATAAATTTTGGCTAGTGTGTGACACAGAGTGTTGGACTGGATGGGCCATTGGCCTGATCCAACATGGCTTCTCTGATGTTCTTCTGTGACACAGAGTGTTGGACTGGATGGGCCATTGGCCTGATTCAACATGGCTTCTCTTATGTTCTTATGTGACACAGAGGGCGTTTTCGCACTGACCTTAATCGGTAGCGACGCCCCTCTTCACCGCGCAGGATCTGCGCGGATTTCGCACTAATTGCCGCGGAGGTCCCGGAAGAGCCGGAAAGTCCCGCGGCTTTTGCGGTGCAAATGGAAACTGGTTTTTGGCGGTTTTCCGTTTGCGCCGCAAAAGCCACGGGACTTTCTGGCTCTTCCGGGTGCTCCGCGGCAATTAGTGCGAAATCCGTGCAGATCCTGCGCAGTGAAGAGGGGCATCGCTGCCGATTAAGGTCAGTGCGAAAACGCCCAGAGTGTTGGACTGGATGGGTCATTGGCCTGATCCAACATGGCTTCTCTGATGTTCTTCTGTGACACAGAGTGTTGGACTGGATGGGCCATTGGCCTGATCCAACATGGCTTCTCTTATGTTCTTATGACTTCTGGAAAATCTTGTGAATTATATATTTTGGAAATCGTTAAAAGAGTCTTGTAAGTAATTTGACCGCGGTCTATTTTTGTATAAGTTGCTGTCTTTCTGTGTTTCTCTTTTTTGTTATTTTTACCATCTGAAAGGCGGCACCCCTACCTCAGGGCCTGCTAGAGGGGTTTAGAACACAGCTAGATGCTCTGTCAGCCAGTTCATGACCCCAGCTGAACTGAGATAAAGGGGTTTTTCCTCTGCTAGGCACAAGAATCATAGAGTTGGAAGGGACCTGTAATTCCCCCTGCAGGAAATTCACATCTAGTCCACCCCACCCCACCTCCACCCCGCAGAAAATTCACAAATACATCCTGCCCACATTCCCACCGCTTCTGCCTGCAAAGGTTTCTCTACATCGGTTATTTATTTTAATTATTGTATTCGATTTTATTTCAAAACATTTATTAGCTGCCTTTCTCCCTTGCAGAACTCAAGCTGGCTTACAATATTATCTTCCCTCCCCTCCCAAATTAAATCAGAAACATCCTCTTCTCCAGACTGAACTTTCTAAGGTTGCTAAGGCTGACCCAAGAAATATATGGGGACTTTGGGGGTGGAGCCAGGATCAAGGGCGTGACAAGCATCCTTGAACGCCAAAGGGAGTGCTGGCGATCACGTTTAAAGGGACCACGCTCCTTTTAAGTGCCTTCCTTCCATTTGGAATAGTGAAGGATGGGGGCACCTCCTTCGGGGGCTCATAGAATTGGACCCCCTAATCCAATCTTTTTGAAACTTGGGGGGTATTCTGGGGAGAGGCACTGGATGCTATGCTGAAAATTTGGCGCCTCTACCCCCAAAAAAACAGCTCCCCCCAGAGCCCCAGATACCTGCACATCAATTCATTATACCCTATGTGAATCAGCTCATAGGGAACAATGGAGTGCCCAGCAGACATATCCCGCCTCTGCATTCTGATGACCCTGAAGCGGGGGGAGGGCCTCCAAACTGGGGGATCCCCTGCCCCTACCTGGGGATTGGCAACCCTAGAACTTTCCCAAGTCCCTCAGCCTTTCCTCCTAGGGCTTGGTCTCCGGGCCCCTGACCATCCTCCTTGCTCTCCTCTGCACCCCCTCCATTCTGTCCATATCCTTCTTGAAGCGAGGCCTCCGGAACTGCACACAAGACTCCAGGTGCAGCCTGACTAATGCAGAGTACAGCGGAACAGTGTCATCTTGTAATTTGGATGGAACAAAGCAGGCGCCAAGGAGCACCTTTAATTTAATTTAATTTAATTTAATTTTTATTTTATTCGATTTATATCCCGCCCTACCCCACCGAGGCGGGCTCAGGGCGGCTTTAAGGCAAACCAAGTTGTATTCCGAATGGAAGCTTTCGTCTGCATGCACACTTCTTCAGATGAGGGGATGGGTACAGTGAGCTGAAATACATATAGCTGGTGGATTAAGAAAAAGAAGAAGATATTGGATTTATATCCTGCCCTCCACTCCGAAGAGTCTCAGAGCGGCTCACAATCTCCTTTATCTTCCTCCCCCTCAACAGACCCCCTGTGAGGTAGATGAAGATATTGGATTTATATCCCGCCCTCCACTCCGAAGAGTCTCAGAGCAGCTCACAATCTCCTTTATCTTCCTCCCCCACGACAGACCCCTTGTGAGGTAGATGAAGATATTGGATTTATATCCCGCCCTCCACTCCGAAGAGTCTCAGAGCGGCTCACAATCTCCTTTATCTTCCTCCCCCTCAACAGACCCCCTGTGAGGTAGATGAAGATATTGGATTTATATCCCGCCCTCCACTCCAAAGAGTCTCAGAGCAGCTCACAATCTCCTTTATCTTCCTCCCCCACAACAGACCCCCTGTGAGGTAGATGAAGATATTGGATTTATATCCCGCCCTCCACTCCGAAGAGTCTCAGAGCAGCTCACAATCCACTTTATCTTCCTCCCCCTCAACAGACCCCCCTGTGAGGTAGATGAAGATATTGGATTTATATCCCGCCCTCCACTCCGAAGAGTCTCAGAGCAGCTCACAATCTCCTTTTATCTTCCTCCCCCACAACAGACCCCCTGTGAGGTAGATGAAGATATTGGATTTATATCCCACCCTCCACTCCGAAGAGTCTCAGAGCAGCTCACAATCTCCTTTATCTTCCTCCCCCACGACAGACCCCCTGTGAGGTAGATGAAGATATTGGATTTATATCCCGCCCTCCACTCTGAAGAGTCTCAGAGCGGCTCACAATCTCCTTTATCTTCCTCCCCCTCAACAGACCCCCCTGTGAGGTAGATGAAGATATTGGATTTATATCCCGCCCTCCACTCCGAAGAGTCTCAGAGCAGCTCACAATCTCCTTTATCTTCCTCCCCCACAACAGACCCCCTGTGAGGTAGATGAAGATATTGGATTTATATCCCGCCCTCCACTCCGAAGAGTCTCAGAGCAGCTTACAATCTCCTTTATCTTCCTCCCCCACAACAGACACCCTGTGAGGTAGATGAAGATATTGGGTTTATATCCCGCCCTCCACTCCAAAGAGTCTCAGAGCGGCTCACAATCTCCTTTATCTTCCTCCCCCACAACAGACAACCTGTGAGGTGGGTGGGGCTGAGAGGGGCTTTCCCAGAAGACGTCCTTTCAAAGACAGATGCTCAGAGTGGTCTACAATCTCCTTTCCCTTCCTCCCCCACCATAGACACCTTGTGAGGTGGGTGGGGCTGAGAGGGCTCTCACAGCAGCTGCCCTTTCAAGGGCAGAGTCTCAGAGTGGCCTACAATCTCTTTTCCCTTCCTCCCCCACAACAGACACCCTGTGAGGTGGGTGGGGCTGAGAGGGCTCTCCCAGCAGTTGCCCTTCCAATGACAGAGTCTCAGAGCGGCTCACAATCTCCTTTCCCTTCTCCCCCACAACAGACACCCTGTGAGGTAGATGAAGACATTGGATTTATATCCTGCCCTCCACTCCAGTTAGTCTCAGAGCGGCCTACAATCTTCTTTACCTTACTCCCCTATAACAGACACCTTGTGAGGTAGATGGAGAAAACAGAGACTTTGCTCTGTAGCTCCTGTGCAATTGAGCAAGCCTGGCAAAGCAAGCTGTGATGCAGAAGGAAGCAAGAAAGAGAGAGAAGAAGATATTGGATTTATATCCCGCCCTCCACTCCGAAGAGTCTTAGAGGGCTCACAATCTCCTTTACCTTCCTCCCCCACAACAGATACCCTGTGAGGTGGGTGGAGCTGGAGACGACTTTCACAGCAGCTGCCCTTTCAAGGGACAACCTCTGCCAGAGCTATGGCTGACCCAAGGCCATTCCAGCAGCTGCAAGTGGAGGAGTGGGGAATCAAACCTGGTTCTCCAGATAAGAGTCTGCGCTCTTAACCACTGACACCAAACTGGCTCACCAATTAAGAGTGTAGACTGATACAAAGTTAGGCTCAAATGGCAAAGCAGTGTAATAAATTGGAAGACCATTGAGTCCGGATAGCATTTGGGTGGGAAACCAATAAAAGGTAATAAAAGTTGCCTGCTAATTCTAGGTAAAATAAAAGGACATGTATTTCCTAGTGATGTTCTTCTCCACCTAATTTACTTTTTAGCATGTAACGTATATTATAAGCATCATTCTACACATTGTAAACGTCATGCTAGTTCTCCATTAGGAAAAAAGAACACATTAAAATATAGTGAAAATGGGTTAAGTATATGTAATGAGATAAACAGCCGATATCCCTTATTTGAGTATGCTCTGGAAGGTCAAAGTGCTCTTCCGCAGGTTTCTCAGTGTTGTAATTCCTGATGTCAGATTTGTGTCCGTTTTTCCTTTGGCGTAGGGTTTGCCCCATTTGTTGACGTTCGATGGCATATATAACGTTGGAGCGGCGCAGATTGGTAAAGCTGCAGGACTGCAGCCCAAACTCTCTGCTCATGACCCGAGTTCGATCCCGGCGGAAGCTGGGTGCAGGTAGCCAGCTCGTGGTTGACTCAGCCTTCCATCCTTCCGAGGTCGATAAAATGAGGACCCAGCTCGCTGCGGGGGAAGCGTAGAGGACTGGGGAAGGCAAGGGCAAACCAACTCGTAAAAAGCCTGCCGTGAAAACGTTGTGAAAGCAACGTCAACCCGGAGTCGGAAATCACTGGTGCTTGCACAGGGGACTACCTTGACCTTTTTCTAATGTTGGAAGATGATCGAGTGAATGAGCTTGAGATGATGTCTTTATTCCCCTCCCTAAAAAACGGGATGAGCTGTGCCAGAGTCGTAGCTCGCAACTAGGAGCCATATTTGCAAAGAGAGAGGAGAGCCACAGATTCTACGCTCTTCTTCTCTCGGGGCTGGATATCCTACATGGGCGTCAAATGATACAACAGGAACGTGCTGAACATGCAGAAGTGGTGGTTTTTGCATCGAATGGCATGTTTTGGAAAGGTGTGGCTTAGACTTAATTGAAGCAAGATGCTAGCGAGGCAAAAACTCTCTCCCGTGAGGCATGAGCCTGGTGTCTTGGGATTAGGGTTGCCCCAGTCCAATTCAAGAAATATCTGGGGACTTTGGGGGGGCGGCCAGGAGCAAGGTTGTGACAAGCATGACGGAACTCCAAAGAGAGTTCTGGCCATCACATTTAAAGGGACGGCACACCTTTTCAATGCCTTCCCTCCACTGGAAATAAGGAAGGATAGGGGCACCTTCTTTGGGGGCTCATAGAATTGGACCCCATGGTCCAATCCTTTTGAAACATGGAGGGTCTTTTGAGGAGAGGCACCGGATGCTATGCTGCAAATTTGGTGCATCAAAAAACAGCCCCCCCCCGAGCCCCAGATAACTGTGGATCAATTTTCCATTATACCCTATGGGAATTGGTCTCTATAGGGAATGATGGAGTGCCCAGCAGACATTCCCCTCCCCCCCGCTTTCTGATGACCCTGAAGCAGGGGGAAACCAAACCGGGGATCCCCTGCCCCCACCTGGGGATTGGCAACCGTACTTGGGATACCAACATTCAAGCAGGGCCTAGAGAGGCTCCCCAAGTTACAACTGACCTCCAGATGGGGATGCCAGGCTCCAGGTGGGACCCGGAGATTCCCCAGGGTTCCAGCTCCTCTCCAGACTGCAGAGATCAGTTCCCCTGGTTGATGCAAATGCTCTGCACTAGAGACGGGTACAAATAGAAGCATGAATCACACAACTTGTGCCTAAAATGGCTGGTTTGCGGTTCGTTCTGAATCAGTTCGGAGACTCGCGCTATGAACGACGGGCGAAAACAAAGTGTTGGGGGGGGGGGGCTGTTTGTCTGCGTCGTTATTGGCAGGGGATCCTCCTCGCATGCCGTGTTGTGCCTGGCATGACGATGTCCCCCGGAAGTGATGCTATCACGCCAGGTACGTCACCCCAACAAACCCACTCATAAGAACATAAGAGCCGCCATGTTGGATCAGGCCAATGGCCCCTCCAGTCCAACACTCTGTGTCACATAAGAACGTAAGAGAGGCCCTGTTGGATCAGGCCAATGGCCCATCCAGTCCAACACTCTGTGTCACATAAGAACATAAGAGAAGCCATGTTGGATCAGGCCAATGGCCCATCCAGTCCAACACTCTGTGTCACATAAGAACATAAGAGAAGCCATGTTGGATCAGGCCAGTGGCCCATCCAGTCCAACACTCTGTGTCACATAAGAACATAAGAGAAGCCATGTTGGATCAGGCCAATGGCCCATCCAGTCCAACACTCTGTGTCACATAAGAACATAAGAGAAGCCATGTTGGATCAGGCCAATGGCCCATCCAGTCCAACACTCTGTGTCACATAAGAACATAAGAGAAGCCATGTTGGATCAGGCCAATGGCCCATCCAGTCCAACACTCTGTGTCACTTAAGAACATAAGCAAAGCCATGTTGGGTCAGGCCAATGGCCCATCCAGTCCAACACTCTGTCACACAGTGGCCAAAAAACCCACTAGACACTAGAAGCCCTCCCACTGTTGCCCGGACACTAGAAGCCCTCCCACTGTTGCCCCCCCACAAGCACCAAGAATACAGATCATCTCTGCCCCAGAATTAAGAACATAAGAGAAGCCATGTTGGATCAGGCCAATGGTTCATCCAGTCCAACACTCTGTGTCACTTAAGAACATAAGCAAAGCCATGTTGGGTCAGGCCAATGGCCCATCCAGTCCAACACTCTGTCACACAGTGGCCAAAAAAAACCAGGTGCCATCTGGAGGTCCATCAGTGGAAGCCCTCCCACTTTTGCCCCCAAGCCCCAAGAATACAGAGCATCTCTGCCCCAGAATTAAGAACATAAGAGAAGCCATGTTGGATCAGGCCAATGGCCCATCTTGTCCAACACTCTGTGTCACACAGTGGCCAAAAAACCCAGGTGCCATCAGGAGGCCCACCAGTGGGGCCAGGGCACTAGAAGCCCTCCCACCGTGGCCCCCAGAAGCACCAAGAATACAGAGCATCACTTGCCCCAGGCAGAGAGTTCCAACAATACACTGCGGCTAATAGCCACAGATAGACCTCTGCTTCATGTGTTTATCCCATCACCTCTTGAAGCTGGTTATGCTTGCAGTACTGCCACCTCCTTTGGCAGTGAATTCCACAGGTTAATCACCCTTTGGGTGAAGAAGGTACTTCCTTTTATCCGCTCTAACCCGACTGCTGAGCAATGTCATGGAATGTCTACGAGTTCTCAAATTGTGACAAAGGGAGAAAAGGACTTCTTTCTCTACCTTCTCCATCCCGCGCATAAACTTGCAAACCTCTATCCTGTCACTCGCTTCCCCGCAACGAGAACCCTTGAGCCCGGGTTTTGCAAGCGGTTGAGAAGGACGATGCTCTGTACAGTAACCCCTGAGAACGGTTCCATGGTGGACTCTTTCTGTACGGCCTTCTCGCCTTGCGAATACCCTCGTTAAACTATTGAAAGGGTTGAACGGATAATACCATCCGCTGTTGGGCGTTATTAACTCACAGCGATGGCGGTCGCTCGGTTCCCCCACCCGGAGGCCAAGAAATCATCCTTCCTTCAGAGTCTTCGGAGAGCCAGTTTGGTGTAGTGGTTAAGTGTGCGGACTCTTATCTGGGAGAACCGGGTTTGATTCTCCACTCCTCCACTTGCACCTGCTAGCATGGCCTTGGGTCAGCCATAGCTCTGGCAGAGGTTGTCCTTGAAAGGGCAGCTGCTGTGAAAGCCCTCTCCAGCCCCCACCCACCTCACATGGTGTCTGTTGTGGGGGAGGAAGGGAAAGGAGATTGTGAGAGTCCTGTCAGCCCCACCCACCTCACAGGGTGTCTGTTGTGGGGGAGGAAGGGAAAGGAGATTGTGAGAGCCCTCTCCAGCCCCACCCACCTCACAGGGTGTCTGTTGTGGGGGAGGAAGGGAAAGGAGATTGTGAGCTGCTCTGAGACTCTTCAGAGTGGAGGTCGGGATATAAATCCAATATCTTCATCTACCTCACAGGGTGTCTGTTGTGGGGGAGGAAGGGAGAGGAGATTGTGAGCCGCTCTGAGACTCTTTGGAGTGGAGGGCGGGATATAAATCCAATGTCTTCATCTACCTCACACGGTGTCTGTTGGGGGGGGGGAGGGAAAGGAGATTGTGAGCCGCTCTGAGACTCTTCGGAGTGGAGGGCGGGATATAAATCCAATCTCTTCATCTACCTCACAGGGTGTCTGTTGTGGGGGAGGAAGGGAAAGGAGATTGTGAGCCGCTCTGAGACTCTTCGGAGTGGAGGGCGGGATATAAATCCAATGTCTTCATCTACCTCACAGGGTGTCTGTTGTGGGGGGGGGGGGAGGGAAAGGAGATTGTGAGCCGCTCTGAGACTCTTTGGAGTGGAGGGCGGGATATAAATCCAATCTCTTCATCTACCTCACAGGGTGTCTGTTGTGGGGGAGGAAGGGAAAGGAGATTGTGAGCCGCTCTGAGACTCTTCGGAGTGGAGGGCGGGATATAAATCCAATATCTCCTTCTTTGCCCTCCCTGCCAGATGTTTTGCTTGCTTGGCATAATCGCGGCTGCGTTTAATTCGTGCCACCCCAGCGATGAGGGGAGCAGCTAAGGATTTGCATTCTGCCAAGGCTAGCAGGCGGCTGCCCTGGGTGGTGCGGGCCTGATGCATTGGTGGACTGCAGCTGCACATCCCAGGAATGTTTCCCTTCCCTTCCTTCCCGTTGCGCGATGACTCAGCCAGCCTGGCTTCTCGGCCAGGGACTTTCCCAAACCAAACCCGCCAGCCGTTGGCTTGTCCAGCGAAAGGCAGCTGCTGCGACCGGCCCCCTCCTGTTTCCCACCCACCCCTCCTGTCCACATCACCAGGGAGAGAATCCGGAGGCCGGAGAGGCACGATCACAACTCCATAGATCCAAGCGGGCAAACCGTGTTGGTCTGAAGTAGTTGCACAAAGCAGGAGTCGAGTGCCACTTTTAAGACCAACCAAGTTTTATTGAGAACATCAGCTTTCGTGTGCTCTCTAAGGGGAGGGACGGTGGGACGGTGGTAGAGCATCTGCTTCGGAAGCAGAAGGTCCCAGGTTCAATCCCCGGCATCTCCAACTGAAAAAGGGTCCAGGCAAGTAGGTGTGGAAAACCTCCGCTTGAGACCCTGGAGAGACATAGGGAGGGGCTGTGGCTCAGTGGTGGAGAATCTGCTTGGTAAGCAGAAGGTCCCGGGTTCAATCCCCAGTTTCTCCAACTAAAAAGGGTCCAGGCAAGTAGGTGTGAAAAACCTCAGCTGGAGACCCTGGAGAGCAGGGGAGGGACGGTGGCTCAGTGGTAGAGCATCTGCTTGGTAAGCAGAAGGTCGCAGGTTCAATCCCCGGCATCTCCAACTAAAAAGGGTCCAGGCAAGTAGGTGTGAAAAACCTCAGCTTGAGAACCTGGAGAGCCGCTGCCAGTCTGAGTAGATAAGACAGCCTTCCATCCTTCCAAGGTTGGTCAAAGGAGTCCCCAGCTTGCTGGGGGGAAAGCGTGGAGGACTGGGGAAGGCAATGGCATACCACCCCGTAAGAAGTCTGCTGTGAAAATGGTGTGAAAGCAACGTCGCCTCAGAGTCGGAAACGACTGGTGCTTGCACAGGGGACTACCTTTTTAAGAAATGTCAGTGTTTCATGAAAAAATTCTGCAAGTGTTTTTGGATCTGACTTTTCAGGTCTTCTCTAGTAAAGCAAGTACAAATTCAGACCATCCCTGCTAAAAATAGTGCAGGAAAAGGTGCTAATAGGACAGAGCTAAATCTGGTCCCCAGAAAGGACTCTTTCTCTTCACCTTTCCTTTTCTTCTCTCCCTCTGTTATTCTTTTAGCACCTCCTGCTAGAAGTGGAGGAATCCCAGCTACAAATACAAGTTGATGGGGTGTGAACCGACAGAGACTGACCGAGAGAGAGATCTTGGGGTCGTGGTAGATAACTCACTGAAAATGTCAAGACAGTGTGCATTTGCAATAAAAAAGGCCAGCGCCATGCTGGGAATTATTAGGAAGGGAGCTGAAAACAAATCAGCCAGTATCATAATGCCCCTGTATAAATCGATGGTGCAGTCTCATTTGGAATACTGTGTACAATTCTGGTCACCGCACCTCAAAAAGAATATTATAGCATTGGAAAAAGTCCAGAAAAGGGCAACTAGAATGATTAAGGTTAAAACGCTTGGGGCTCTTTAACTTGGAGAAACGTCGCCTGCGGGGTGACATGATAGAGGTTTACAAGATAATGCATGGGATGGAGAAGGCAGAGAAAGAAGTACTTTTCTCCATTTCTCACAATACAAGAACTCGTGGGCATTCAATGAAATTGCTGAGCAGTCAGGTTAAAACGGATAAAAGGAAGTACTTCTTCACCCAAAGGGTGATTAACATGTGGAATTCACTGCCACAGGAGGTGGTGGCGGCTGCAAGCATAGCCAGCTTTAAAAGGAGATTGGATAAAAAATATGGAGCAGAAATGCATCAGTGGCTATTAGCCACAGTGTATATATGTGTGTGTGTGTATGTGTGTGTGTGTGTATACACACACACACATATATTGGTCACTGTGTGACACAGAGTGTTGGACTGGATGGGTCACTGGCCTGATCCAACATGGCTTCTCTTATGTTCTTATGATGAACCCTCCACATCCAGAGGAAGACAACCTCTGAATACTGGTGCCTGGAGGGAACCTCAAAGGAAAGCTTCGACCTTTGTGCCCTGTTGTTAGCCCTCCAGGGGAACTGATTGGCCACTGTGGGAGACAGGATGCTATACTGGATGGACCACTGGTCTAATCCAGCAGGGCTCTTCTGATGTTCTTATGAAGGCCTCGGCCTCTCTGCCCTGTTGTTGGTCCTCCAGAGGAACTGGTTGGCCTCTGTGTGAGACAGGATGCTGGACTAGGTGGACTCTCACTGGTCTAATCCAGCAGGGCTCTTCTGATGTTCTTATGAAGGCCTTGAACTCTCTGCCCTGTTGTTGGCCCTCCAGAGGAACTGGTTGGCCACTGTGTGGGACAGGAGGCTGGACTAGATAGACCCTCACTGGTTTGATCCAGCTGGGTTCTTCTGATGTTCTTATGAAGGCCTTGGCCTCTCTGCCCTGTTATTGGCTGTCCAGAGGAACTGGCTGGCCTCTGTGTGAGAGAGGAGGCTGCACTAGAGGGACCCTCACTGGTCTGATCCAGCAGGGTTCTTCTGATGTTCTTATGAAGGCCTCGGCCTCTATGCCCTGTTGTTGGCCCTCCAGAGGGACTGTTTGGCTGCTGTGTGAGACAGGAGGCTGCACTAGATGGACCCTCACTGGTCTGATCCAGCAGGGCTCTTCTGATGATCTTATAAAGGTCTCAGCCTCCATGCCCTGTGATTGGTCCTTCAGAGGAACTGATTGGCCACTGTGTGAGACAGGAGGCTGGACTAGATGGACCCTCACTGGTCTGATCCAGCAGGGCTCTTCTGATGTTCTTATGAAGGCCTCAGCCTCTCTGCCCTGTTGTTGGCCCTCCAGAGGAACTGGTTGGGGGCCACTGTGTGAGACAGGAGGCTGGACTAGATGGTCTGATCCAGCAGGGCTCTTCTGATGTTCTTAAATATAATGAAAACAAAACATTAAAAGAAATGCATTAAAATCTAACCTTAAGAACCCTGCCCAGCATAAGAGCACAGAGCATAAAAACAGGCCACCGACAGCTTGGAATAATCGTTTCCAGACTTGACTCATGTGGCTTTGAAAAGAAACGTTCCGGAAGACGTTTCCAAGCCAAACCTCTCGTCCTCTTTTCTTCTTTCTTGTAACTTCAGGGTATTGAATTCCACCATCTCTCCGGTTGTTCTTAAGTTTAGTTTCAAACGAAGGAGCGCGAAGACATTAAGCGCAAGGTTGCCAGTTCTGCGCTGTGAAATACCTGGAGATTTCTTTTCTTTTTTTTTTGGGGGGGGGGGGGGTGGAGCCTAGGAAGGATGAAGTTTGAGGAAGGGCTGGGGTTGCCAACCTCCAGGGGGTGGCTGGAGAACGCCCACCAAGAAGAAGAACAAGACTGCAGATTTATACCCCGCCCTTCTCTCTGAATCAGAGACTCAGAGCGGCTCACAATCTCCTATATCTTCCTCCCCCACAACAGACACCCTGTGAGGTGGGTGGGGCTAAGAGGGCTCTCACAGAAGCTGCCCTTCCAAGGACAGAGTCTCAGAGCGGCCTTCAATCTCCTTTCCCTTCCTCCCCCACAACAGACATCCTGTGAGGCGGGTGGGGCTAAGAGGGCTCTCACAGAAGCTGCCCTTCCAAGGACAGAGTCTCAGAGCGGCTCACAATCTCCTTTCCCTTCCTCCCCCACAAGAGACATCCTGTGAGGCGGGTGGGGCTAAGAGGGCTCTCACAGAAGCTGCCCTTTCAAGGACAACTTCTACGAGAGCTCTGGCTGACCCAAGGCCATGCTAGCAGGTGCAAGTGGAGGAGTGGGGAATCAAACCCGGCTCTCCCAGATAAGAGTCCGCACACTTAACCACTACACCAAGCTGGCTCTGCCAACATAGAGTTGCCAGATCCATGTTGGAAAATACCTGGAGACTTTGGGGGGTGGAGCCTGGCGAGGCCAGGGTTTGGGGAGGGGAGGGGAGGGGCCTCAGCGTCCTATAATGCCATAGAGTCCGCCATTTTCTCCAGACGGCTGCTTGAAGGGCACTTGGTGTGATGAGTAGGCCGATCAAAGCCACCAAGTAACACACCATCTTACAGTTTGCAAAACTATATTGCAAGGATGGTGTGCAACGCATAACAAACGATACGAGAGCTCCGTGTTCACACTGATAATGAGAAGCTTGAGGCTGTGATTAGAGAAGGTGGAACGGGGGTTCCTAAACGACTGAGCCGTTAAAACTGAAGAAGGGATTGAAACGTCATCAAAATCTAGAGAGACGTCTTTTTAAGAAAGCGGCTGCGTTGAAGCCACGTTCCTCGGGAGCCCCCACCTTGTGAATTTCAGTTGGACTATTTCCAAGTTTGGACTTCTATCTATTCATTTGGGGACGGGGTTTTTTGACCCCCTTGAGGCTTCTGTGACTTTAAAAGGCCTTAGCACCTCTGGCCTATCGGAATAGTGTATTTTTTATCATGTGCTGCACACAATCCTTGTAATGTATTTTTGCAAACTGTAAGACAGTGTATTACTTGGTGGCTTTGATCAGTTGACTAATTACACCAAGTGCCCTTCAAGCAGCCCCCTGGATGACTTGGTGTATTACTTGGTGGCTTTGATCAGTCTGTTTTCTCCAGGGGAGCTGATCTCTACCAGCCGGAGATTAGTTGTGAATGTGGGAGGTCTCCAGGCCCCACCTAGAGGCTGGCAGCCCTATGAACATACAAAGCTGCCTTATACTGAATAAGAACATAAGAGAAGCCATGTTGGATCAGGCCAGTGGCCCCTCCAGTCCAACACTCTGTGTCACATAAGAACATAAGAGAAGCCATGTTGGATCAGGCCAGTGGCCCATCCATTCCAACACTCTGTGTCACATAAGAACATAAGAGAAGCCATGTTGGATCAGGCCAGTGGCCCATCCATTCCAACACTCTGTGTCACACAAGAACATAAGAGAAGCCATGTTGGATCAGGCCAAGGGCCATCCAGTCCAACACTCTGTGTCACATAAGAACATAAGAGAAGCCATGTTGGATCAGGCCAGTGGCCCATCCAGTCCAACACTCTGTGTCACATAAGAACATAAGAGAAGCCATGTTGGATCAGGCCAATGGCCCATCCAATCCAACACTCTGTGTCACATAAGAACATAAGAGAAGCTATGTTGGATCAGGCCAATGGCCCATCTAGACCAATGCTCTGTGTCACATAAGAACATAAGAGAAGCCATGTTGGATCAGGCCAATGGGACCCATTCAGTACAACACTCTGTGTCACATAAGAACATAAGAGAAGCCATGTTGGATCAGGCCAATGGCCCATCCCAATCCAACACTCTGTGTCACATAAGAACATAAGAGAAGCCATGTTGGATCAGGTCAGTGGCCCATCCAATCCAACACTCTGTGTCACACAGTGGCCAAAAAACCTAGGTGTCAACGAAAGGTCCATTAGTGGAACCAGGACACTAGAAGCCCTCCCACTGTTGCCCCTCCCAAGCACCAAATCAGATCTTTGTTCTATTCAGGTC
>NC_083243.1:9538869-9642374 GCF_032191835.1 Heteronotia binoei | reverse complement strand
GCCATCACATTTAAAGGGACGGCACACCTTTTCAATGCCTTCCTTCCGTAGGAAATAATGAAGGATGGGGCACCTTCTTTTGGGGCTCATAGAATTGGACCCCCTGGTCCAAACTTTTTGAAACTTGGGGGGTATTTTGGGGAGAGGCATTAGATGCTATACTGAAAATTTGGTGCCTCTACCCCAAAAAACAGCCCCCCAGAGTCCCAGATACCCGCAGATCAATTCTCCATGATTTTCTATGGGAATAAATCTCCACAGGGAATAATAGAGTTCCCAGCAGACATTTCCCTCTCCTCCCCCCGCTTTCTGATGACCCTGAAGCGGGGGGAGGGTCTCCAAACCGGGGGATACCCTGCCCCCACCTGGGGATTGGCAACCCTATTCCAGGCACCAGTGTCAGCTGTTGACCATCAATCTCCTCCAAGCTCTCCCCCTCCCATCTCAAGAATTCGAAGCAGGCTCCGGAAAGAACTTTCAGAGCGAAGACATGAGGCACGCCGAGGCTTCAGATCTCTCAGCCCGGAGTTCTAGCAGAGTTGCTGCCACCCAGGCTGACTGAGGCTCCCATGTAATTCCCACCCAGGACCAGGGAACCTCGTGGAAGCAACAAGTCTATTATTTGGCTTGCATCCACACTCCTTCCTGATCCTGACCTGCTTGATTTCCTTGGCTTTTGGACATTGACTTCTGATTTCGGTTTGTGATTCTGCCTTGGTGACTTGGCTCCTGCTTGACTTCCTGGACTTGGACCTTGGACTGGCATTGGGCTCCCTCCTGCCTGCCCCCCGAGAACGTGACACACAGTGGCTAAAAAACCAGGGGCCCTCAGGAGGTCCACTAGTGGGGCCAGGACACTAGGAGCCCTCCCACTGTTGCCCCTCCCAAGCACCAAGAATACAGAGCATCACTGCCCCAGACAGAGTTCCAACAATACACTGTGTCCAATAGTCACCGATGGACCTCTGCTCCAGATATTGATCCAATCCCCTCTTGAAGCTGTCTATGCTTGGAGCCGCTACCACCTCCTATAGCAATGAATTCCATATGTTAATCACCTTTAGGGTAAAGAAGTACTTCCTTGTATCAGTTCTAACCTGACTGCTCAGCAATTTCATCGAATGCCCACGAGTTCTTGTATTGTGAGAAAGGGAGAAAAGGACTTCTTTCTCTACTTTCTCCATCCCATGCATAATCTTGCAAACCTCTCTCATGTCACCCTGCAGTCGGTGTTTCTCCAAGCTAAAGAGCCCCAACCGTTTTAACTTTTCTTCATAGAGAAAGTGTTCCAACCCTTGAATAATTCTAGTTGCCCTTTTCTGCACCTTTCCCCAATGCTATAATCTCTTTTTTTGAGGTGCGGTGACCAGAATTGTACACAGTACTCCCCATGAGGCCGCACCATTGATTTATACAGGGATCAGAGTAGGTGATACTTCCCTTGACGGACGAACGGTCTGAGAGAGGATAAGGCAGTTTCATGGGTTCATACAGAACAGACACCAGAAATATCTGGAACAGGAAAGAGAGTTGTTTGAAGTTTTAAAACAAATCCTACATTTTTTTTCTCCTAGGTTTTGCCGCTTGGTACTTCAGTCCAGCAATTACACAAATGGCCCAAGCTCATGGACAGGTTCCTAGCCCACGGCTGGAAGTCACAAAACCCAGAGGCCGCACGACAGAGACAGATCCAAGAAGGAGCAGCGGCTACACAAGATCAGGTATCATACCAGCATAGTGTTGGGCTGCCAAGTCCCCAGTCCAGGTGGAGGTTCCCCCTCCCGGAAGGTTCCCAATCCACCAGCCCACATTGGGCCAGTGGGGGGAACCTCCCCCTACATCACCGGCACGGTGAGGTCACCCGGAAGTGACGTCATCGTGCTAGCGACGGCACGCAGTGGCCACTCTAGACATTTCCGGGGAAAACTATGGTTTTCCCGGATGCTCTAGCCATTTGGGAGGGGAGACTCTGTGGTACAATAGGTACCATAGAGTTTTTTCCTCCCAAATGGCTAGAGCGTCCGGGGAAACCATAGAGTTTCCCCAGAAATGCCTAGACTGACCCCGTGCCTCATCACCGCCATGATGACGTCACTCCTGGGTGATGTCATTGCATCGCGTGCGCGCAAAAATTCCAGACTGAGTCATTCCCAATCTCACCTACCTTGCAGGTTTGCTGGGGAGATGGAATAGGGGAAGACATGGAAATGAGATAGTGCTACCATACTTTCTGCCTAAGCCATGTCAGAAAACCTAAAGATAACTGGTGGTTCCAACTGAGAATGTTCAGGGGCCACATTTTCCATGGAAATTATTCTTGATCCACAAGAACGACCAAACAGATCTAGAGCAGGGCTGGCCAAACTGCAGCGCGGGAGCCACATGTGGCTCTTTCACACATATTGTGCAGCTCTCAAAACCCTCCCTGCCCTGTTGGCTGGCTTGGAGAAGGCATTCGACTCTTTGAATCACTTCTACAAGCCAAGCCAGCTGGGATTTAAAGCTGCTTTTCCCCACCTCTCTCCCTCTCCTCCCCCCCCCATCTATTTTCCTTCCTTCCTTCCCTACCTTCCTTCCCTCCCTCCCTCCTGCCTTCCTTCCCTCCCTCCCTCTTTCCTTCCTTCCTTACCTTCCTTCCTCCCTCCCTCCTCCCTTCCTTCCCTCCCTCCTTCCTTCCTTCCTTCCTTCCTTCCTTCCTTCCTTCCCTCCCTCTTTCCTTCCTTCCTTACCTTCCTTCCTCCCTCCCTCCTCCCTTCCTTCCCTCCCTCCTTCCTTCCCTCCCTCCTTCCTTCCTTCCTTCCTTCCTTCCTTCCTTCCCTCCCTCCCTCTTTCCTTCCTTCTTACCTTCTTTATCTTCCTTCGTTCCTTACCTTCTTTACCTTCCTTCCTTCCTCTTTCCTTCCTTCCTTCCCTCCCTCTTTCCTTCTTTCCTTCCTTACCTTCTTTACCTTCCTTCCTTCCTTCCTCTTTCCTTCCTTCCTTCCCTCCCTCCCTCTTTCCTTCCTTCCTTACCTTCTTTACCTTCCTTCCTTCTTTACCTTCCTTCCTTCTTTACCTTCCTTCCTCCCTCCCTCCTCCCTTCCTTCCCTCCCTCCCTCCTGCCTTCCTTCCTTCCCTCCTTCCCTCCCTCTTTCCTTCCTTCCTTCCTTACCTTCCTTCCTCCCTCCCTCCTCCCTTCCTTCCCTCCCTCCTTCCTTCCCTCCCTCCTTCCTTCCTTCCTTCCTTCCTTCCTTCCTTCCTTCCTTCCTTCCCTCCCTCCCTCTTTCCTTCCTTCTTACCTTCTTTATCTTCCTTCGTTCCTTACCTTCTTTACCTTCCTTCCTTCCTCTTTCCTTTATCTTCCTTCGTTCCTTACCTTCTTTACCTTCCTTCCTTCCTCTTTCCTTCCTTCCTTCCTCTCCTCTCTTTCCTTCTTTCCTTCCTTACCTCTTACCTTCCTTCCTTCCTTCCTCTTTCCTTCCTTCCTTCCTCCTCCCTCTTTCCTTCTTCCTACCTCTTTACCTTCCTTCCTTCTTTACCTTCCTTCCTTCTTTACCTTCCTTCCTCTTTACCTTCCTTCCTTCCTCTTTCCTTCCTTTCCTCCTCCCTCTTTCCTTCTTCTTACCTTCCTTCCTTCTTTCCCTCCTCCCTCTTTTCTTCCTTCCTTACCTTCCTTCCTTCTCTTCCCTCCCTCTTTCTTTCCTTCCTTACCTTCTTTACCTTCCTTCCCTCCCTCCCTCTTTCTTTCCTTTACCTTCTTTACCTTTCTTCCTTCCTTCCTTCCCTCTCTCCCTCTTTCTTTCCTTCCTTACCTTCCTCCTTCCCTCCCTCCCTCCTGCCTTCCTTCTTCCCTCCCTCCCTCTTTCCTTCCTTCTTACCTTCTTAATCTTCCTTCGTTCCTTACCTTCTTTACCTTCCTTCCTTCCTCTTTCCTTCCTTCCTTCCCTCCCTCTTTCCTCTTTCCTTCATTACCTTCTTTACCTTCCTTCCTCCTTCCTCTTTCCTTCCTTCCTTCCCTCCCTCCCTCTTTCATTCCTTCCTACCTCTTTCCTTCCTTCCTTCTTTACCTTCCTTCCTTCTTTACCTTCCTTCCTTCCTCTTTCCTTCCTTTCCTCCCTCCCTCTTTCCTTCTTTCTTTACCTTCCTTCCTTCTTTCCCCTCCCTCCCTCTTTCTTTCTTTCCTTACCTTCCTTCCTTCCTTCCCTCCCTCTTTCATTCCTTCCTTACCTTCTTTACCTTCCTTCCCTCCCTCCCTCTTTCTTTCCTTTACCTCTTTACCTTTCTTCCTTCCTTCCTTCCTTCCTTCCTCTCTCCTCTTTCTTTCCTTCCTTACCTTCCTTCCTTCTTTCCTTCTCCCTCCCTCCTCCTTCCTTCCTCCTTCCTTCCTTCCTTCCTTCCTTCCCTTCCTTCCTTCCTTCTTCCTCAAACCTCTGATGTTTATTCTATGTGGTTTTTAGAGTCTGGCCTGGTCCAGAGCAGGGGTGGCCAAACTTGCTTAATATAAGAGCCAGATGTTTGAGAGCCACAAGGTGATGGAGGGAAGGGTGGAAAAGCAACTTGAGATGCATTCCCTAGTGGCTTGGCGAAGTGATTTAAAGAGGAAAATGCTTTTTCCAAGCCTGCTGATGGGGCTGTGGGGGCTTCAAGAGCCACTCAATACGTGTGCAAGAGCACAGTTTAGCCATCTCTGGTCTAGAGGCACCACTGTTTGGGGGGTCTTAGTTTCCATATACCTGAGTCCCTTTTTCTTATTGCCGACGTATGAAGGGGATTCACCTTATCACTGGAGTTACTTCCTCTTGCACTGACTAATTGCGTTCAAAAGCATTTCCTAATAGAATTGAAGAAGAAGAATTGCAGATTCATACCCCGCCCTTCTCTCTGAATCAGACTCCTCCCCCACAACAGACAGCCTGTGAGGTGGGTGGGGCTGAGAGGGCTCTCACAGCAGCTGCCCTTTCAAGGACAGAGTCCTCAGAACAGCCTACAATCTCCTTTCCCTTCCTCCCCCACAACAGACACCCTGTGAGGTGGGTGGGGCTGGAGAGGGCTCTCACAGCAGCTGCCCTTTCAGGACAGAGTCTCAGAGTGGCTCACAATCTCCTTTCCCTTCCTCCCCCACAACAGACACTCTGTGAGGTGGGTGAGGCTGGAGAGGGCTCTCACAGCAGCTGCCCTTTCAAGGACAGAGTCTCAGAGTGGCTCACAATCTCCTTTCCCTTCCTCCCCCACAACAGACACTCTGTGAGGTGGGTGAGGCTGGAGAGGGCTCTTACAGCAGCTGCCCTTTCAAGGACAGAGTCTCAGAGCGGCCTACAATCTCCTTTCCCTTCCTTCCCCACAACCAGACACCCTGTGAGGTGGGTGAGGCTGAGAGGGCTCTCACAGCAGCTGCCCTTTCAAGGACAAAGTCTCAGAGCGGCCTACAATCTCCTTTACCTTCCTCCCCCACAACAGACACCCTGGAGGGGCTGGAGAGGGCTCTCACAGCAGCTGCCCTTTCAAGGACAACCTCTGCCAGAGCTATGGCTGCCCCAAGGCCATTCCAGCATGTGCAAGTGGAGGAGTGGGGGAATCAAACCCGGTTCTCCCAGATAAGAGTCCGCACGCTTAACCACTACACCAAACTGGCTCTCCAGATGGTTGTCCCTTGAAGAAAGACATGTATCTTCTCAAACCAATTCAAGGGGTTCAGGTGGGCAGCCGTGTTGGTCTGAAGAAGCAGAACAAAGTCCAGTGACCCCTTCCTGGTCTAAGCTCTCATACGCATGCCTGTTCCTTCAGATACCTGAAGAATCTGAAGGCGTGTGTGTGCACACAGAAGCTTATACCAGGAAGAAAACTTTGTTGGTCTTCAAGGTACCATCGAACTCAAACTCTGTTCAAAGGGTGATCTTCCCCTGGCTCACCTACATGATATCAACAGCTGGGGGTCTCTCCTGTGTTCCCCTCTCTCTTCCCCGTGGATTCCACATGGACTTATGCAGCTTGAGGGTCCACTGTAAAAAGGGAAAGGGAGCAAAACCACCCTCCCTTGCACAAGTGCAAACTCCACTGCCACAAAAGGCAGAAGAACGTCAGAGAAGCCATGTTGGATCAGGCCAATAGCTCATCTAGTCCAATGCTCTGTGAGACCCAGTTTGGTGTAGCGGATAACTGCGTGGACTCTTATCTGGGAGAACCGGGTTAGATTCCCCACTCCTCCACTTGCACCTGCTG
Source organism: Heteronotia binoei (assembly GCF_032191835.1). Lineage (NCBI taxonomy): Eukaryota > Metazoa > Chordata > Lepidosauria > Squamata > Gekkonidae > Heteronotia > Heteronotia binoei. The sequence continues at coordinate 9,636,176 of NC_083243.1, read as the reverse complement.
GAATGGCCTTGGGTCAGCCAGAGCTCTCTTATCTGGGAGAACCGGGTTTGATTCCCCACTCCTCCACTTGCCCCTGCTGGAATGGCCTTGGGTCAGCCATAGCTCTGGCAGAGGTTGTCCTTGAAAGGGCAGCTGCTATAAAAGCACTCTCAGCCCTACCCACCTCACAGGGTGTTTGTTGTGGGGGGGGGGGGGGGGAAGGTAGAGGAGATTGTGACCGCTCTGAGATTCAGAGTATAGGGTGGGATATAAATCCAAAATCTTCACAGTGGTCCAAACTCTGGTGACATCAAGAGGTCCACCAGTGGGGGACACTAGAAGTCATCCCACGCACACACACACCCCCAAGCACCAAGAAGACAGAGCATCACTACCCCAGAAAGAGAGTTCCATCGATACCCTGTGGCTAGTTCCGTGTCGTGGTTAAGTGTGCCAACTCTCATCTGGGGAGAACCGGGTTTGATTCCCCACTCCTCCACTTGCAGTTGCTGGAATGGCCTTGGGTCAGCCAGAGCTCTCTCAGAGATTGTCCTTGAATGGGCAGCTTCTGGGAGAGCTCTCTCAGTCCCACCTGCCTCACAGGGTGTCTGTTGTGGGGGAAGGAGATAAAGGAGATTGTAATCCACTTGAATCTCCGGTTCAGAGAGAAAGGTGGGGGTATAAATCTGCAGCCTTCTTCTGATAGCCTCTGATGGACCCTCTGCGCCAGATGTTTATCCAATCCCTCTTGAAACTGCCTACGCTTGTAGCTGCCACCACCTCCTGTGGCAGTGAATTCCACATGTTAATCACCCTTTGGGTGAAGAAGTACTTCCTTTTATACGTTTTAACCCGACTGCTCAGTAATTTTCATTGAATGCCCACGAGTTTTCACATTGTGAGAAAGGGAGAAAAGGACTTCTTTCTCTGTCTTCTCTGTCCCATGCATAACCTTATAAACGTCTATCACGTTACCCCTCAGATGATGTTTCTCCAAGCTGAAGAGCCCCAAGCGTTTTAACCTTTCTTCACAGGGAAAGTGTTCCAACCGTTTAATCATTCTAGTTGCCCTTTTCTGCGCCTTTCCCCAATCCTATAATATCTTTTCTGAGGTGTGGTGACCAGAATTGTACACAGTACTCCAAATGAGGCCGCACCATTGATTTGTACAGGGGCATTATGATACTAGGAAAGCGATTCCGCTCCCTTTTCCCTCCAGTTCAGCCCCCCAAGTCTGTCTCGTAACCCCCCAGGAATCAACTTTCCCTAGATAGGGACGGGGAAAGTAGAACAGGTCCGTAACTCCCGGCAACTTCTGCTGACAGATTAAAGAGTCCAACCCCACGTTAGCATGGGGAACAGAAAACCCCCTTGCGTTGGCTTCCAAAATGGCTTCTTCCACTGAGTGACTTCTTTCCTCTTTTTCTGCCTTTTTCCGGGACCTCATGAGGACATCAGCAGGTTACCAGAGAACATCGTGACGTGTTGGTGGAGGCTTTCAGCCACCTGGGTAAGAAGTGTGGCTGGTTTGCAGCGTACCATACAAGCCGAACACCAAACAAGCACCGGCTTGCTTTAATAATGGGTCCGTTTGTGGAACTGTGATTCGGCTGATAGGAGATCATACTTGGCCTTGGTTTCCTTGCTTTGCAATCTTAAATGAGCTCCCTGAAGACGTGGTGGGGGCCATGGTGCTAGGGCTGCCAAGTCCAATTCAAGAAATACCTGGGGACTTTGGGAATGAAGCCAGGAGACTTTGGGGGTGGAGCCAGGAGGAAGGTTGTGACAAACATAACTGAACTCCAAAGATGATATTTGATGATATTGGATTTATATCCCGCCCTCCACTCCGAAGAGTCCTCAGAGCGGCTCACAATCTCCTTTACCTTCCTCCGCCACAACAGACACCCTGTGAGGTAGATGAAGATACTGGATTTATATCCCGCCCTCCACTCCGAAGAGTCTCAGAGTGGCTCACAATCTCCTTTCCCTTCCTCCCCACAACAGACACCCTGTGAGGTAGATGAAGATATTGGATTTATATCCCACCCTCCACTCGAAGAGTCTCAGAGCGGCTCACAATCTCCTTTCCCTTCCTCCCCCCACAACAGACACCCTGTGAGGTAGATGAAGATATTGGATTTATATCCCACCCTCCACTCCGAAGAGTCTCAGAGCAGCTCACAATCTCCTTTCCCTTCCTCCCCCACAACAGACACCCTGTGAGGTGGGTGGGGCTGGAGAGGGCTCTCACAGCAGCTGCCCTTTCAAGGACAACCTCTGCCAGAGCTATGGCTGACCCAAGGCCATGCTAGCAGGTGCAAGTGGAGGAGTGGGGAATCAAACCCGGTTCTCCCAGATAAGAGTCCGCACACTAAACCACTACACCAAACTGGGTCTCCAAAGGAAGTTCTGGCCATCACATTGAAGAAGAAGAATTGCAGATTTATACCCCACCCTTCTCTCTGAATCAGACACTCAGAGCGGCTTACAGTCTCCTGTATCTTCTCCCCCCACAACAGGCACCCTGTGAGGTGGGTGGGGCTGAGAGAACTCTCCCAGCAGCTGCCCTTTCAAGGATAACCTCTGTCAGAGCTATGGCTGACCCAAGGCCATTCCAGTAGGTGCAAGTGGAGGAGCGGAGAATCAAACCCAGTTCTCCCAGAGAAAAGTCCACGCACTTAACCACTACACCAAACTGGCTCTCTTGAAAGGGACCACACACCTTTTAGATGCCTTTCCTCCATTGGAAATTATGAAAGATAGGGGCACCTTCTTTGTGAGCTCACAGAATTTAACCTCCTGGTCCAATTCTTTGAAATTTGGTGGTGGTTTTGGGGAGAGGCACTGGATGCTATGCTGCAAATTTGGTGCTTTTACCTCAAAAAAACAGCCCCACCCCCGAAGCCCCACAGACCCACAGATCAATTCTCCGTTCTAATTTATGGAAATCAGTTTCCATAAGAGATAATGAAGTGTCCAGCAGACATTCCTTCCCCTCCGCTTTCTGATTACCTTGAAGCAGGAGGAGGGCCTCCAAACCAGGGCATCCCCTGCCCCCAACTGGGGATTGGCAACCCTAGCCATGGCTCAGTGGCAGAGCCTCTGCTTGGCATACCAAAGGTCCCAGGTTCAATCCCTGGCATCTCCAATTAAAAGAACCAGCAAGAGGTGATGGGAAAGACCTCCAACTGAGACCCTGGAGAGTCATGAAGTGGGGCTGTAGCTCAGTGGCAGAGCCTCTGCTTGGCATGCAGAAGGTCCCAGGTTCAATTCCAAGCATCTCCAGTTAAAAGGACCAGGCAGGAGGTGATGGGAAGGACCTCAGCCTGAGACCCTGGAGAGCCATGAAGTGGGGGCTGTAGCTCGGTGGCAGAGCCTCTGCTTGGCATGCAGAAGGTCCCAGGTTCAATTCCCAGCATCTCCAGTTAAAAGGACCAGGCAGGAGATGATGGGAAAGACCTCAGCCTGAGACCCAGAAGAGCCATGAAGCGGGGGCTGTAGCTCAGTGGCAGAGCATCTGCCTGGCATGCAGAAGGTCCCAGGTTCAATTCCCAGCATCTCCAGTTAAAAGGACCAGGCAGGAGGTGATGGGAAAGACCTCAGCCTGAGACCCTGGAGAGCCATGAAGTGGGGCTGTAGCTCGGTGGCAGAGCCTCTGCTTGGCATGCAGAAGGTCCCAGGTTCAATTCCCAGCATCTCTAGTTAAAAGATCTGGTAGGTAATGTGGAAGACCTCTGCCTGAGACCTTGGAGGGCCACCGCCAGTCCTGGTAGACAAGACCAACAGTGATAAGTTCCCAAGCCAGGTGGGGATTCCCCAGCCCCGAAGGTTCCCAACCCACCGGCCCGCATTGGGCCAGCAGGGGGGGGGGTCCTCCCCCATTGCTGGCATGATGGCATCGCTCTCAGTGACATCATCGCCCTGGCAACATCGCACGCCGGCCGTTCTAGGAGCTTCTGGGGAAACTCTATGGTTTTCCCGCACGCTCTAGCAATTTGGAGGGAAAACTCTACGGTTTGCGGGGGACTTGGCAACCCCTAGATGGGCCAAGGGACTGATTCCGTATATAAGGCAGCTTCGCGTGTTCCCCCACAGTCTGCTGTTCTCCCGTGGATGCCCTGGACTTCTTGCAGACGCAGATGAAGGACGACACCGAATACGTCCGCGTGGTCCTGCTCAAACACCTCAAAGCCGTCATTGCGAGCGACAACCGTGAGTAACAGAAACAAGAAAAGTGCAGCACGCCAAAGAGTTCTCTCGTGAAAGAACAAGGCTGGGCACCGATAGAATCCTTCAGAGCAGAGGTCCCCCAACCTTTTCTTGAAGGCCATTTTTAGAAAAATGGGTGGGGCTAGAGTTGCCACCATCCAAGTGGGACCTGGAGATCTCCCGTTGTACCAACTGCATCTCCAGCTGGCAGAGATCGGCTCCCATGGAGAGCCTTGAAGGGTAGACTCGCTGGCATTGTACCATGCTGAGCCCCTCCAGCTCCCCCAAACCCCGCCTTCTCCTGGCTCCACCCCCAAAAGCTCCAGGTATTTTCCAACACACACCTAGCAACCCTAGGTGGGGCTTTTGTCCAGCAAGGCTTCTGATTGGCCACTGGAGGTGCGATTTGCTGTGTAGATAATTTTTAAAAACGTTGCTTCAGCAACAGCTCCCCCACAGCGCACGGATCTCCACTCTATGACTGAAGGGAAGCAGTGGCAGCCATTTTGTGCCTAGCTCTGCCTCCAGCAGCCATTTTGTGCTGTCAGAATTCCAGCAGCCATTTTGTGCTGTGTCAGAATTCCAGCAGCATTTTCTGATTCAGAGTGAAGGGTGGGGTATAAATCTGCAGTCTTCTTCTAAATTGTGTCATTTTTTTTTAAAAAAAAATGCTGTTTTCTTTATAAAATTAGACTCCAATTTCTAAGCTGTTGCTTTCCTGTTCTGGTCTCTTCCAGTGTGCGAGGGCAGAAGCAGGAAGCGGCCAATTGTGGACGCTGTGAAATGCATTCTGGATGATCACCGTGAAGCAGTAAGACCTGGGAGAGGCGTGTTTTAGAGGGTGGAGTCTGGCAGTTTGCTGGGCAAACAGAGTCCCCTTCCCTCAGACAGAATTCAAATCTGCTCCACTAGATTTCTCTGTGGCAGGTCCCTTTCTCTGGAGTCAGCTGCCCCTTGAGGTTATGGGTTGCTTCCTCTTGTTCTCACTTAAGAAGAAGAAGATATTATATCTACTCTGAAGAGTCTCAGAGCGGCCTACAATCTCCTTTCCCTTCCTCCCCCACAACAGACACCCTGTGAGGTGGGTGGGGCTATAGAGGGCTCTCACACCAGCTGCCCTTTCAAGGACAGAGTCTCAGAGCGGCTCACAATCTCCTTTCCCTTCCTCCCCCACAACAGACACCCTGTGAGGTGGGTAGGGCTGAGAGGGCTCTCACAGCAGCTGCCCTTTCAAGGACAGAGTCTCAGAGCAGCCTACAATCTCCTTTCTCTTCCTCCCCCACAACAGACACCCTGTGAGGTGGGTGGGGCTGGAGAGGGCTTTCACAGCAGCTGCCCTTCCAAGGACAGAGTCTCAGAGTGGCTCACAATCTCCTTTTCCTTCCTCCCCCACAACAGACACCCTGTGAAGTGGTTGGGGCTGAGAAGGCTCTCACAGCAGCTGCCCTTTCAAGGACAGAGTCTCAGAGCGGCTCACAATCTCCTTTCCCTTCCTCCTCCAAAACAGACACCCTGCGAGGTGGGTGGGGCTGAGTGGGCTCTCACAGCAGCTGCCCTTCCAAGGACAGAGTCTCAGAGTGGCTCACAATCTCCTTTCCCTTCCTCCCCCACAACAGACACCCTGTGAGGTGGGTGGGGCTGGAAAGGGCTCTCACAGCAGCTGCCCTTCCAAGGACAGAGTCTCAGAGCGGCCTACAATCTCCTTTCCTTTCCTCCCCCACAACAGACACCCTGTGAAGTGGGTGGGGCTGAGAGAGCTCTCCCAGAAGCTGCCATTTCAAGGACAACTCCTGCTAGAGCTATGGCTGACCCAAGGCCATTCCAGCAGCTGCAAGTGGAGGAGTGGGGAATCAAACCCGGTTCTCCCAGATAAGAGTCTGTACACTTAACCACTATGGCTGACCCAAGGCCATGCTAGCAGCTGCAAATGGAGGAGTGGGGAATCAAACCCATTCTCCCAGATAAGAGTCTGTACACTTAACCACTATGGCTGACCCAAGGCCATGCTAGCAGGTACAAGTGGAGGAGTGGGGAATCAAACCCGGTTCTCCCAGATAAGAGTCCGCACACTACACCACTACACCAAACTGGCTCTCTTAGGGGCCAGATCCATAATATGCCCAACAAGCTCCAGATCACAGTGAGGTGTACAATGGGGGAAATTGCCTGTCTGCTCAGCACAGCGAGGAAGCGTTGGATGGGGAAGAAGGAGCTTCCAGTTTCCCTTCCACCTTGCTTTCATCAGTGGTGGGCTGGGAGGAATAGAAAGGGGGAAATTCTTCAATCGACACCTGGATGCCACTTCCTTTCAGAACAGGAAGTGATGTCATGACACTCTAGGAATTTTTTTTTAAATCTCTGTGGTTTTACCATAGAAAACTTTGAAATCCCTAGGGGCATCATGAAGTCACTTACTGTTTAAGAAAAGGAAGTGACGCCATGATGCTCTAGATCAAGACGGGTTGCCTTGTTAGTCTGCCTGCAGCGGCAGAAAAGAGCAAGAGTCCACTAGCACCTCAAAGACTAACAAAATATGTGATAGGCTGTGAGCTTTCATGAGCAGTGACTCACAAAAGTCCATGCCCTGCTGCACATTTTGTTAGTCTTTAAGGTGCTAGTGGACTCTTGCTCTTTTCTAATGATGCTCTAGGCCAGGGGTGGCCAACGGTAGCTCTCCAGATATTTTTTTTTTGCCTACAACTCCCATCAGCCCCAGCCATTGGCCATGCTGGCTGGGGCTGATGGGAGCTGCAGGTAAAAAATATCTGGAGAGCTACCATTGGCCACCCCTGCTCTAGGAATATCAAAAAAGTCTATAAGTCTTCCCATGAAGGGTTTTGAAATTCCTAGAGCGTCGTGACACCACTTCCTTATTGGAACAGGAAATGACATCATGATGCTCTAGGAATGAAGTAGGAAACAATGTCTCAAACGTCTCCGCCTCCCAAAACTCCTGGGGATGCCCAGTCATGAACCGTCAATCCTACCTATGAGGTAAGTTAGGCAGAGAAAATGACCCACCTCCCATCCACCTCCCATGACCACCTTCTCACATGGCCTGCTTTCATTATAGAGCTGGCAGCAAACAAAAGGAGAAATGCTGACTGGGATAAGTCCTCTAGGGCTCCATCCACACCGGGGTGATTTCCCATTGTCATCCGTTCATGGACGTGATTCTGTGTGAAATTGCCTTTGCAACAGAGATCCCAGACAGTTCAGGATAATTTACATCCCTTCCCTTCCGTCTGAAAGACAGACAGTTCTCTTCTGTTCCTGTTGATTGTTACAGGGACTCACCCCTTGCAGTCATCAATAAAGGAAAAAGAGCAACTGAGTAGTTTTTCTGGGAAGTCCATTGCACTGTTTCCGCTTCAGACGCAAGAAACCGCTCTTGAGATCAGGGCTTTTTTTTTTAGCAGGAACACCCAGGAACACAGTTCCAGCTGGCTTGACATCAGGGATGTGGCCTGATATGCAAATGAGTTCCTGCTGGGCTTCTTTTTAACACCCCCCCCCCCCAAAAAAGCCCTGTTTGCAATTATTGTCCTTCCTAGGAAATACTGGGGTTTTTTACAGGTTTAAAATAAAGCTGATTTTGTCGTGGCAGGAAGGGACTATTAAGGGGCCGTGCACAAATAAAGTGTGACATCATTTCAATACGTGGGGGAGATGTAGCTGAAACGTTCGTGTCGCTGAAACGTGGGAATTCTTGATGCGCAAGCAGTCCGGGTTGCCTGAATCCACCCTCAAACGGGATATTTTCAGCATCTGGGAAAAGCTGAACAACACAGCTTTGTAAAGGGCTTGCGCCGTTTCTTCTCCTCTAGGTGATCAAGGCGACCCTGGGCTTCATTAGAGAGCTGCTCCGCTCCCAGAATGTCGAGGGCTGCGCCGTCTGGGACATGGTGGCCTACGTCTTCCAGCAGTTCAGCCAGCCAGTAAGTAGGCAATTAGACATAAGAACATAAGAGAAGCCATGTTGGATCAGGCCAGTGGCTTATCCAGTCCAACACTCTGTGTCACATAAGAGAAGCCATGTTGGATCAGGCCAGTGGCCCATCCAATCAACACTCTGTCACACATAAGAACATAAGAGAAGCCATGTTGGATCAGGCCAGTGGCCCATCCAGTCCAACACTCTGTGTCACATAAGAACAGAAGAGAAGCCATATTGGATCAGGCCAATGGCCCATCCAGTCAAACACTCTGTGTCACATAGTGGCCAAAATTTATACACACACACACACACATATATATATATATACACACTGTGGCTAATAGCCACTGATGGACCTCTGCTCCACATTTTTATCTAACCCCCTCTTGAAGCTGTCTATGCCTGTAGCCGCCACCATCTCCTGTGGCAGAGAATTCCACATGTTAATCACCCTTTGGGTGAAGAAGTGCTTCCTTTTATCCGTTCTGACTGCTCAGCAATTCCATTGAGTGCCCACGAGTTCTTGTATAGTGAGAAAGGGAGAAAAGGACTTCTTTCTCTACCTTCTCCGTCCCATGCATAATCCTGTACACCTCGATCATGTCACCCCGCAGTCGACGTTTCTCCAAGCTAAAGAGCCACAAGCGTTTCAACCTTTCTTCATAGGGAAAGTGTTCCAAGGCAAGTTTCTCCAGGCCCCGTCCTGGATGGCCCAGAATAGCCTGATATCATCACATCGGAAGCTAAGCAGGGTCGATTCCGGATAGTACTTGGATGAGTGACCACCAAGGAAGTCTATGGTTGCTACACTGAGGCAGGCAATTTCAGATGGTGACCAACTCCTGAAGGGGGACCCCTGAATAATTAATGAATACCCCTATAATAATAAATGAAAATATGCTTTTGCCTTCAAAAGGGTGTCTGATGCAATGTTGTTAGAAGCAGACAGCCTTCAGTGGGTGTGGATTCACAGATGTGTATTGGATAACAAAGAGGCCTCACTGAGAAGCTTCTTGCTAGAAATGATAACGCATGGGGACAAGAGGAATGGAAAAATACTAGAAGGAAAGCAAGGGGGGGGAATGTAATATAATAATAACGTTTTATTTATATCCCGCCCTCCCCACCGAGGCAGGCTCGGGACGGCTAACAACATATCAATACAATAAATTATACAATAGGTATTAAAAACAGCATTTAACCTTAAAACATTCCAGTTTAAGATTAAATATTTCTGGTGCTATTCCATCAGTAGATATGGCAGATCTCACTTCAGGCGAATCCATCCATCGTTCAGTCAGGCAAAGGCCATCCTAAAAAGGATGGTCTTTAGGGTTGCCAATCCCCAGGTGGGGGCAGGGGATCCCCCGGTTTGGAGGCCCTCCCCCCGCTTCAGGGTCGTCAGAAAGGGGGGGGGAGGGGAGGGAAATGTCTGTTGGGAACTCTATTATTCCCTATGAGATTTATTCCCATAGAAAATCATGGAGAATTGATCCACGGGTATCTGGGGCTCTGGGGGGGCTGTTATTTGGGGTAGAGGCACCAAATTTTCAGTATAGCATCTAGTGCCTCTCCCCAAAATACCCCCCAAGTTTCAAAAAGATTGGACCAGGGGGTCCCATTCTATGAGCCCCAAAAGAAGGTGCCCCTCTCCTTCATTATTTCCTATGGAAGGAAGGCATTGAAAAGGTGTGCCGTCCCTTTAAATGTGATGGCCTGAACTCCCTTTGGAGTTCAATGATGCTTGTCACAGCCTTGATCTTGGCTCCACCCCAATGTCTCCTGGCTCCACCCCCCAAGTCTTCTGGCTCCACCCCCAAAGTCTCCTGGCTTCACCCCCAAAGTCCCCAGATATTTCTTGAATTGGACTTGGCAACCCTAATGGTCTTGCAGGCCCTGTGGAACTGTTCGAGGCTCCGCAGGGCCCGCACTTCTTCCGGGAGCTGGTTCCATAGGTGTGGAGCTGCAATGTTGAATCAGATGAGTTGTAGGGCCTGCCTGCTAAGCTTCCTTTGTGCTTAAAAAGACAGTCTAGGGATTGGGGCGGGGGGAGGTTCAGTATTTTTGGAGCCACGGTGCTCAACTGGACCCTGCTAATGGTACCAGAAGTAAAATACCTCGTTTCATACCAGGAAGTGTGCGGCTCCATTATTTCCCTGCTACACTCCCCACTAGCCTTACGCCGCTCTCGAGCTCCTGTTCCCTGCGGGGCTTTTGTCGGATTTCACACTCTCTGCCCCGGAGCCGCAACTTGTTTTGCCTTTTTCGCACAGCAAACAAGAGCCTCTAAAAACCAGTTTCTGTTTGCCGCACGAAAAACCACACGAAGCCGGTTGCAGCCCCGGGGCAGAGAGTGTGAAATCCGATGGAAGCCCTGCAGAGAAGAGGAGCGTGAGAACGGCGGAAGGCTAGTGGGGAATTGGTCCACCTCTGTTTGTCTTTTATCTTGAAAGCCCTACGAGGGTCACCATAAGTCAGCTGTGACTTAATTAGCGTTGCCAATCCCCAGATGGGGGCAGGGGATCCCCCGGTTTGGAGGCCCTCCCCCCGCTTCAGGGTCATCAGAAACTGGGGGGGGGATGTCTGCTGAGCACTCCATTATTCCCTGTGGAGACCAATTCCCATAGGGTATGATGGAGATCTGTGGGTATCTGGAGGGGCTGTTTTTTGAGGTAGAGGCACCACGTTTGCAGCATAGCATCCCATGCCTCTCCTTAAAATGCGTTCCAAGTTTCAGAAAGATTGGACCTGGGGGATCCAATTTTATGAGCCCCAAAAGAAGGTGCCCCCATCCTTCATCATTTCCAGTGGAGGGAAGGCATTTAAAAGGTGTGCTGTCCCTTGAAATGTGATCGCCAGGACTCCCTTTGGAGTTCAATTATGCTCGTCCCAACCTTGCTCCTGGCTCCACCCCCACAGTCTCCTGGCTCCACCCCCAAAGACCCCAGCTATTTCTTGAATTGGACCTGGCAACCGTCGTTGCTACACAGAGGCAGGCAATTTCAAGCCACCCCTGTTTGTCTTTTACCTTGAAAGCCCTACACCAAAAATCACCAGTGACTTAATGGCACTTTTCACAACCTGCCCTGATCTGGGTGGAAGAGAGGAAAAATGATCTAAGGCGGGGGGAGTCAAACTCATTTGTTATGAGGGCCAAATCTGACATAAATGAAACCTTGCTGGGCCGTTGCAGTCTGGGCCATGTGTGTACCTATTTAAGATTAGATAGCGGAGATATAAACTTTATACAGGACACAAATACAATTAAAGGGTTTTTTTAAAACAAAAAAAACCCTTAAGGCATGCTTAAAACATTAGCCTTCATTGCCTTTATGGTGCTTTCTTTGTATCTTTGTATTAAGAACTAAAATGAAGCCGAACCGCCAACGCAGCAAGTTTTATAGCACCATTTTGACGTTTAAATTATAAATTGTTTATATGTGTTTTGATTTTTTCATTATATCAGGTATTCTTATTGTTGCATTATGACGCGAGCTGGCCAGAGTCTGCAGGTGGAGTGGGCGGCATATAAATTTTAATTAATTAATTAATTCATTCATTCATTGATATCTCTCCCCCGTGGGATTCAGGGAACTGGGCCAAGGAAGCTCTGGATCTTTTCTTCCCTCCCCAAGGGATGAGGAGGGGGAGGAGCCTCAGCCAATAGAAGGAGGGGAGGCTTGGCTCAGTAGCTCTGCTGTGCGAGTGAGGGAGCCTGGCAAAACAAGCTCTTCCTCCCCCTTCCTCCCCAAGGGAGGAGCTTCAGCCAATGGAGAAAACAGAAGCTTTGCTCTGTAGCTCCCGTGCGATTGAGCAAGCCTGGCAAAGCAAGCTGTGATGCAGAAGGAAGCAAGAGAGAGGGAGAAGGAAGCAGATGACAGCCAGTTGCTCAGGGGCCTGACAGAAGCCCCCTGGGGGCCTGATTTGGCCCCTGCGCTGCATGTTTGACACCTGATTTGGGGAGAAAAACAGGCTAAAAAAAAAGAGGTAAATGAATAAATACAGCGGGAATCTGGTTTCGAGTCTCGGGCAAGCACCTTCCACCACCACCGCTTGCAAATTTCAGGTGGGGCAACAAATTCTGGCGCTGTCCTTGCCGTACGGCTCCCTGCCCTGTTTCTTCTCTCCACGGCCCCTGCTTCTGCCCTGGTCCCTTTCCTAGCTGGGATTTCCTTTTTTATGTCTCACAATAGGGAGCAAAAGCTGGCCGCCCCGGCCAGAAAGAGAATGAAGGCGGCATTCAGGAGATCTGCATTGACGTCTTGGAGCACCTGAACACCTCCGCGGAAGGGATGAGTAAAGTGAGAGGCTGACCGGCTCCTACGTGGTGTGAAGATCCTCTTCTCTGTGGTTTTAAAAACCCCAGCATTTGAATCTTTCTGGGTCATCCTGTTGAAGGAGAAGAAGATATTGGATGTGTATCCCGCCCTATACTCTGTATCGCAGAGCAGTCACAATCTCTACCTTCCCCCCTCTCCACAACAGACACTATGTGAGGTGGGTGGGGCTGAGAGAGCTCTGACAGACACTGCCCTTTCAAGGACAAGCTCTGCCAGAGCTATGGCTAACCCAAGGCCATCCCAGCAGCTGCAAGTGGAGGAGTGGGGAATCAAAGTTGGTTCTCCCAGATAAGAGTCTGTGCGCTTAACCACTATGGCTGACCCAAGGCCATTCCAGCAGCTGCAAGTGGAGGAGTGGGGAATCAAACCCGGTTCTCCCAGATAAGAGGCCACGCACTTCACCGCTACATCAAACTGGATTTGGAAGAGATGCACAGTTCCTAATCCTTTATCTAGGGCAGGGGTGGCCAAATTGTGGCTTGGGAGCCACATGTGGCCTTTTCACACATATTGCATGGCTCTTGAAGCCCCCCCCCCCTCCAGCCGGTTGCTTGGAGAAGGCATTTAAAGTTAAAGTTCCTTTCTTTCCACCTTTCCTTCCCTCTGTTTCCTTCCCTCTATCCCTCCCTCCCTTCCAGTTTGGTGTAGTGCACAGGCTCTTATCTAGGAGAACCGGGTTTGATTCCCCACTCCTCCACTTGCAGCTGCTAGAATGGCCTTGGGTCAGCCAGAGCTATCGCAGGAGTTGCCCTTGAAAGGGCAGCTGCTGTCAGAGCTCTCTCAGCCGCACCCAAGACCCTGGAGAGTGGCTGGAGAGACCCTGGAAGGATGCCGGAGAGTGGCTGCCAGCCTGTGCAGACAATACAGACCTTGGCAGATGAGTGGTCAGATTCATTAGAAGGCAGCTTCACGTGTGTTCCTGTTCTGACTGACATCTTCCACCTGTTTGCAGATCCTGTGGCCGAAGCTGCTGCACTTCGTGGTCCCGCCTCTGTACAGCCCAGCTTTGAGACCCCTCTGCAGATGCCTGAAAGAACTGGCCACTGCTCAGCAAGGAGAATCGGCTCTTTTCCTGGGTTCTTGCAAAGGAGGTTTGTTCAGGGCCGTTTCAAGGTATTTGGTTGTCCTAGGAAATGCCAGAAACTCTATGGTAAAGCCATGGACTTTTTTGGCAATTCCTAGAGCGACCCATTGTCAATTTTTGGATTGTGACCTATCAGCAAAGAGGTTGATTCATGGGAGGCCTAGCAACTCTGCTTTGGATCCTTAGAGTCACCTACCTCAGAGGATTGTTGTGAGGACAATGGGGAAGGGAGAAGAAGAAGAATTCCAGATTTATATCCTGCCCTTCTCTCTGAATCAATCTCCTATATCTTCCTCCCCCCACAACAGACATCCTGTGAGGTGGGTGGGACTGAGAGAGCTCTGACAGAAGCTGCCCTTTCAAGGAGAGAGTCTCAGAGCGGCCTACAATCTCCTATATCTTCCTCCCCCCACAACAGACACCCTGTGAGGTGGGTGGGGCTGAGAGGGCTCTCCCAGCAGCTGCCCTTTCAAGGACAGAGTCTCAGAGTGGCTCACAATCTCCTTTCCCTTCCTCCCCCACAACAGACACCCTGTGAGGTGGGTGGGGCTGAGAGGGCTCTCCCAGCAGCTGCCCTTTCAAGGACAGAGTCTCAGAGCGGCCTACAATCTCCTTTCCCTTCCTCCCCCACAAGAGACACCCTGTGAGGTGGGTGGGGCTGAGAGAGCTCTCCCAGCAGCTGCCCTTTCAAGGACAGAGACTCAGAGCGGCCTACAATCACCTTTCCCTTCCTCCCCCACAACAGACACCCTGTGAGGTGGGTGGGGCTGAGAGGGCTCTCCCAGCAGCTGCCCTTTCAAGGACAGAGTCTCAGAGCGGCCTGCAATCTCCTTTCCCTTCCTCCCCCACAAGAGACACCCTGTGAGGTGGGTGGGGCTGAGAGAGCTCTCCCAGCAGCTGCTCTTTCAAGGACAGAGACTCAGAGCGGCCTACAATCTCCTTTCCCTTCCTCCCCCACAACAGACACCCTGTGAGGTGGGTGGGGCTGAGAGGGCTCTCCCAGCAGCTGCCCTTTCAAGGACAGAGACTCAGAGCGGCCTACAATCACCTTTCCCTTCCTCCCCCACAACAGACACCCTGTGAGGTGGGTGGGGCTGAGAGAGCTCTGACAGACGCTACCCTTTCAAGGACAACTCCTGCCAGAGCTATGGCTGACCCAAGGCCATTCCAGCAGCTGCAAGTGGAGGAGTGGGAATTCAAACCCCGTTCTCCCAGATAAGAGTTCGCGCATTTAATCACTACACCAAACTGTCTCTCTCTCTGTCCCGAATTCCTTGGATGGGATAAAACTGCACAGAACAGGCTTTACAAAGCACTTTTTGGACAAGTCTTGGCAGGAACAGGATTGAAGGAGGCCCCAGAGGCGCCAGGTGGACAATGGACTTATTCACCCAAGCCAGTTGACTACCTAGTTGTTGTAGATATTCCAGACTGCATGGCTGTTATAATATAGTGCAGGAGTGGCCCACGGTAGCACTCCAGATGTTTTTTGCCTACAACTCCCATCAGCCCCGGCCAGCATGGCCAATGGCTGGGGCTGCTGGGAGTTGTAGGCAAAAAACATCTGGAGAGCTACCGTTGGCCACCCCTGATATAGTGGGTTCTATGCGTGGCAGAGTCTCAGAGTAAGTGATAACAAGCTCTTTTAATAGGAGTGACGTAATATAAGGTCACATTACAAGACTGGCGTTAGGGCCAATGGGCCAAACTTATATACAGCTCTGGGTTCCCACGCAAGCATTCCAACCGGTGGGGGCTTGTGATTGGTCCTGGGCTGCAGGGATTTGAATCCGGCAGCCCTTTGTTCCCAAGGCCCCAAGCTCAGTCCGCGTGGCTCCAATGAGCCCGGCGGAAACATCCGAAGTTTTCCCTTGGGTCCACATACATAACAGCTGTGGTCTTAGCGATGTAGAATCTGACACTGTTTATTTGTTATTTTTCTGCAGTAAGACTCCCAAGCGCTCAAGGACTGTTTGCAAGGCTTCTGGTAAGAAATGCTTTGAAAACAAATGCCGTTAAACACAGGTAAAAAGGTAAAGGTAGTCCCCTGTGCAAGCACCAGTCGTTTCTGACTCTGGGGTGACGTCGCATCACAGGTGGTGTGCCATTGCTTTCCCCAGTCATCTATACTTTCCCCCCAGTAACCTGGGGACTCATTTCACCGACCTCGGAAGGCTGAGTCAACCTTCTAATATATATAGATAAATACCCACAGCCAGGGAGGGCAATGAGGAAAAAAATAAAGAAGGTTGCATCAGGCCAATGGCCCTTCCAGTCCAACACTCTGTGTCACATAAGAACATAAGAGAAGCCATGTTGCATCACGCCAATGGCCCCTCCAGTCCAACACTCTGTGTCACATAAGAACAGAAGAGAAGCCATGTTGCATCAGGCCAGTGGCCCTTCCAGTCCAACACTCTGTGTCACATAAGAACATCAGAGAAGCCCCGTTGGATCAGGCCAATGGCCCTTCCAGTCCAACACTCTGTGTCACATAAGATTAGCCATGTTGGATCAGGCCAATGGCCCTTCCAGTCCAACACTCTCTGTCACAGAAGAACATAAAAGAAGCGACGTTGGATCAGGCCAATGGCCCATCAAGTCCAACACTCTGTATCACACAGTGGCCAATACACACACACACACACACACACACACACTGTGGCTAATAGCCACTGATGGACCTCTGCTCCATATGTTGATCCAATCCCCTCTTGAAGCTGTCTATGCTTGTAGCTGCCACCACCTCCTGTGGCAATGAATTCCATGTGTTAATCACCCTTTGGGTGAAGAAGTACTTCCTTTTATCCGTTCTAACCCGACTGCTCAGCAATTTTATTCAGTGCCCATGCATTTGTTTATTGTGAGAAAGGGAGAAAAGTACTTCTTTCTCTAGCTTCTCTATGCCATGCATAATCTTGTAATCTTCTATCACAGAGGTGGCCAACGGTAACTCTCCAGATGTTTTTTGCCTACAACTCCCATCAGCCCCCGCCAGGATGATGGGGCTGATGGGCATTGTAGGCAAAAAAATCTGGAGAGCTACCATTGGCCACCCCTGCTCTATCACCCCTCAGTCGACGTTTCTCCAAGCTAAAGAGCCCCAAGCGCTTTAACCTTTCTTCCTAGGGAAATTGTGCCAACCCTTGAATAGTTCTAGTTGCCCTTTTCTGCACCTTTTTTCAATGCTATAATCTCTTTTTTGAGGTGTGGTGATCAGAATTCTACACAGTACTCTGAGGTCGCACCATTAATTTATAATGCCCCTGTATAAATCGATAGTGCGGTCTCATTTGGAATACTGTGTGCAATTCTGGTCACCGTACCTCAAAAAGGATATAGCACTGGAAAAAGTCCAGGTGCTTAACATGTGGAATTCTCTGCCACAGGAGGTGGTGGTGGCTACAAGCATAGACAGCTTCAAGAGGGGGTTAGATAAAAATATGAAGCAGAGGTCCACCACTGGCTATTAGCCACAGTGTGTGTATGTGTATATATATATAATTTTTTTGCCTCTGTGTGACCCAGAGTGTTGGACTAGATGGCCATTGGCCTGATCCAACATGGCTTCTCTTATGTTCTTATGTGACACAGAGTGCTGGACTGGAGGGGCCATTGGCCTGATCCAACATGGCTTCTCTTATGTTCTTATGTGACACAGAGTGCTGGACTGGATGGGCCACTGGCCTGATCCAACATGGCTTCTCTTATGTTCTTATGTGTGACCCAGAGTGTTGGACTGGATGGGCCATTGGCCTGATCCAACATGGCTTCTCTTATGTTCTTATGTGTGACCCAGAGTGTTGGACTGGATGGGCCATTGGCCTGATCCAACATGGCTTCTCTTATGTTCTTATGTGTGACCCAGAGTGTTGGACTGGATGGGCCATTGGCCTGATCCAACATGGCTTCTCTTATGTGTGACACAGAGTGTTGGACTGGATGGGCCATTGGCCTGATCCAACATGGCTTCTCTTACGTTCTTATGTTCTTATAGTTTGGCCGTCCTTGCTCTGTGTCCACAAGGCACTGCTGTATCCCAGCCACTTGGCTCCTGTTTCCACAGATGTTCCCTTCTGCTTCCTCCCCTGCTGACAGGTCCTGGCCTCCAACCCCAACCAGACAGGGAAGTGGGCCTTGCAGCTCCTGCATGCCATACGGGGCAACATCCACTCCGCGGTCAACAGGCTGTGGGGGACGCAAATCCTGTTCCTTTGGGAATCCATCCCAAGTAAGCCAATCGCTCCAAAGTGGTTCAGTGGAGCCAGAACCAGTGTTCCCTCTAAGCTGAGCTAGTGTGAGCTAGCTCTCAGTTTTTTAGCCTCTGGCACGCACATTTTTGTCTCAGGAAAATGGCCCCAGAGCAAACTCATTTATGCAGGAGATTACAATTTGAATCGCGGTAGCTCACGAGGTCAGGACCAGCCTGACACCTCATGGTGCCCTGGGGAGACTTGCTGCCTGGCGCCCTCTCCCCCAAGGCCCCCCGCGGCTCCGTGCCCCCCCTTGACTCCCCCCATCCCCATCACGCCGCCTCCTCCCCCACGTGGATTTCAAAGCCGAGACGGGCTCTAGTGCTGCGTTCCCAGCTATCCAAAGGCACCCGACCCCCCCCCCCCCCGCGCGCAGCCGATCAGGCGATTCGATCACCGCAGGTAAAACCTCACCACGGCCGTGCTTCGTGTCTGTCAGAAACAGCATCATGAATGGGCTGCCTACTGCCGCTGACTCCTCCCCTCCCTACTTCCTGGATGGGAGAGGAGTCAGCAGCAGCGGGCAGCCCTTTCAGGATGCTGGTCCGGACAGACACAGAGCTCGGTCGCCACCCAGTTTTACCCACAGGGATCGGATCACCTGATCAGCAGCGGAGGGGGGGTGTGTGCGGACGCCTTTGGATAGCCGGGAATGTGGCGCTAGAGCCCGTCCTGGCCTTGAAATCCACGTGGGGTAGGGAAGGGAGGGGGAGGACGCTGGGGAGCAGGCAAACTAGACGTTTGCCTAGGGGGGGGGAGGCTGAATTTGCTGCCCCCGCCCTGCTGGTGCTCTAGGCAACCGCCTAGGTTTTTTTTGCTCACAAAACTCCACAGCTTAGAGCAGGGGCGTGTCGAATTCATTCATTATGAGGGCCGGATCTGACATAAATGAGACCTTGTTGGGCCGGTCTGGGCCGTGTCAGGCTGGCCCATGTGTGCACCTATTTAAGATTAGGTAGCAGAGATATTTAACTTTCTAAAGGACACAGACAAACATAAATAAAGATTTTTTTAAAAAAAACATAAAATAAAACATGCTTACAACAATAGCACTTGTTGGTCTTAAAGCTGTTTCCTTTGAATTCTCCCATGAGATCCAGGGAAGTGGGCAAAGGAAGCTCTGGCTCTTTCCCTCCCTCCTTCCCCAGGGGACCAAAAGGGGGAGAAACCTCAACCAATGGGGGGTGGGGGGGGGAATCAAGGTTTTGCTCTGTAGCTCTGCTGTGCGATTGAGCAAGCCTGGCAAAGCAAGCTGAGATGCAGAAGGAAGCGAGAGAGAGGGAGAAGGAAGCAGACGACAGCCATTCGCTCGGGGGGGGGGCCTGATAAGAGCCCTCCAGGGTCCTGATTCAGCCCCCAGGCCTCACGTTTGACACCCCTGGCTTAGAGGGAGCACTCAGAAACAGGAAATCCCTGACCTGAATCTGCTGCCTGTCATGAGTGCACAGGAAGTGAGCTTCTCTCCCTTTGCACCCTTCTTTTCATGTTCCTGTCCCAAGAGTGCCACGCTAAGTACTTATCTCTGGCAGGCAGCCAGGGGGTATAGTAGTGTTGGGAAATATCTGGACATTTTGTGGGTGGAGCATGAGGAGGGCAGAATAATAGCCACTGGTGGACCTTTGCTCCATATGCTGATCCAATCCCCTGGCTATGCTTGTAGCTGTTGCCACCTCCTGTGGCAGTGAATTCCACGTGTTAATCACCCTTTGGGTGAAGAAGTACCTCCTTTTATCCATTCTAACCCGACTGCTCAGCAATTTCATTGAATGCCCACGAGTTCTCGTATTGTGAGAAAGGGAGAAAAGGGCTTCTTTCTCTACTCCATCCCGTGCATAATCTTGTCAGCCTCTATCATGTTACCCCACAGTCGACGTTTCTCCAAGCTAAAGAGCCCCGAGCGCTTTAACCTTTCTTCCTCGAGAAAGTGTTCCAACTCTTGAATCATTCTAGTTGCCCTTTTCGGCACTTTTTCCAATGCTATAATCTCCTTTTTGTGCTGTGGTGACCAGAATTGTACACAGAACTCCAAACGAGGCCCCACCGTCGATTCATAGAGGGGCATTATACTGGCTGATTTGTTTTCAATTCTCTTCTAATTATTCCCAGCATGGCGTTAGCCTTTTTTTATTGCAATCGCACAGTGTCTTGACATTTTCAGTGAGTTATCTACCATGACCCCAAGCTTCATGTCCCAACTGCAGTGGTCTGACTGTTTGGCCTGTTCCCTGCAGGAAATACAGAGACAAGGAGCCAGGAGTGGGAGCAGAAACTGCTGCAAGTAAGTGATAGCTTGCTTTGGGGAGGGACGGTGGCTCAGTGGTAGAGCATCTGCTTGGGAAGCAGAAGGTCCCGGGTTCAATCCCTGGCATCTCCAAAAAAGGGTCCAGGCAAATAGGTGTGAAAAACCTCAGCTTGAGACCCTGGAGAGAAGGGGAGGGATGGTGGCTCAGTGGTAGAGCATCTGCTTGGGAAGCAGAAGGTCCCAGGTTCAATCCCTGGCATCTCCAAAAAAGGGTCCAGGCAAATACGTGTGAAAAACCTCAGCTTGAGACCCTGGAGAGCCGCTGCCAGTCTGAGAAGACAATACTGACTTTGATGGACCAAGGGTCCGATTCAGTAGAAGGCAGCTTCATATGTTCATATCTTAATTTTGTTTTCATCTTGACCTCTCTCCTTGGATAGACAATGGTCTACATATCTAGATACATCCTTATAACTTAAAATCTTTACTCGATATTTTATTGTATGCATATTGGGGAGGGACGGTGGCTCAGTGGTAGAGCATCTGCTTGGGAAGCAGAAGGTCCCGGGTTCAATCCCTGGCATCTCCAAAAAAGGGTCCAGGCAAATAGGTGTGAAAAACCTCAGCTTGGGACCCTGGAGAGCCGCTGCCAGTCTGAGAAGACAATACTGACTTTGATGGACCAAAGGTCTGATTCAGTAGAAGGCAGCTTCATATGTTCCCCTGGGACATCCTGGGATACCTGCGGCAGGACAAACCCAAAGCAAGGAAAAGCAAGGATCCCAGACCACTGCGCTGCCAGTGTGGCAGCTGTTGAAGCAGCGTAGGCATGGCTGAGTGTTGCCAAAGCCTGTCTCCCGTAAGACAGCCTCACTCTGGCTGGGGATATTAGCCTGATTTCCCATTTCGCAGAATCGATTGGCCCTAGTAGGGGATGCAGAGTGAAGATTGACGTCTCAGTGGGGTTACTGTTATGTATTGTGTTGTACTGGGTTCTTGTTGCCCGAGCTTGAGACAGGCGCTCCTTGCAAACCAGGATCCTGAAGCCTGGAAGAACTGGCCAATCAGGATGCTAGGCGTGTAACAACTTGTAACAAAGAGATGCAAATGAAGAAGAGTGAGCCAATAGGAGTAACTGTTGCCTGCTAGGGGGTGTGGTTGACCAAGTACTTGTGCTGTTAGTGACTGTTTCTTCTTGCAGTAAAGTATTCTTGGTTGATTCAGAGCTGGCTGAACTCACTTTTCAATAGTTACCAACTCTAAGTTTGGGAAATTCCAGGAGATTTTTTCTTCCGGGGGGGGGGGGAGCCTGGTGAGGATAGGGCACGCCATTATTTCCTATGGAGACTGATTCCCATAGGGTATAATGGAGAATTGATCCAGGGGTATCTGGGGCTCAGGGGGGCTGTTTTTTTAGGTGGAGGGAGCAAATTTGCAGCATAGCATCTGATGCCTCTCCTCAAAACACCCTCTAAGTTTCAGAAGGATTGGACCAGGTGGTCCAATTCTATGAGCCCCCTTTAACCTGATGTTATTATGAAGGCCTCAGCCTCTCTGCCCTGTTGTTGGCCCTCCAGAGGAACTGGTTGGCCCCTGTGTGAGGCAGGATGCTGGACTAGATGGACCCTCACTGGTCTGATCCAGCAGGGCTCTTCTGATGTTCTAATGAAGGCCTCTCTGCCCTGTTGTTGGCCCTCTAGAGAAACTGATTGGCCACTCTGTGAGACAGGATGCTGGACTAGATGGACCCTCACTGGTCTGATCCAGCAGGGCTCTTATGATGTTCTAATGAAGGCCTCAGCCTCTCTGCCCTGTTGTTGGCCCTCCTGAGGAACTGGGTGGCCACTGTGTGGGACAGGATGTTGGACTAGATGGACCCTCATTGGTCTGACCCAGCAGGGCTCTTCTGAAGTTCTAATGAAGGCCTCAGCCTCTCTGCCCTGTTGTTGGCTCTCCAGAGGAACCAGTGGCCACTGTGTGAGACAGGAAGCTTGGGGGGGCACAGTGGAAGGGCTTCTAGCCCCACTGTTGGACCTCTTGATGGCACTGTGTGATACAGAGTGTTGGACTGGATGGGCCATTGGCCTGATCCAACATGGCTTCTCTTATGTTCTTATGTTAAGCTGGACTAGAGGGACCCTCACTGGTCTAATCCAGCAGGGCTCTTCCAATGTTCTTATGAAGGCCTCGGCCTCTCTGTCCTGTTGTTGGCCCTCCAGGGGAACTGGTTGGCCACTGTATGAGATGGGATGATGGACTAGATGGACCCTCACTGGTCTGACCCAGCAGGGCTCTTCTGATGTTCTTAAGGAATGATGGACTCCTCAGATCCAAGCATGTGATATGTGAATGACAGTCTCTGGAGCTTGGCAGGCTGTTTGCCTCTTAACTCAATGTTAAAATGACTCCTGATGGACTTTCTGCTCTAAGCCTTGGAAACCCTGCCTGTTTTGTGCAGAAAGAGATTAGGGGAATGTAGGATTACAGGAACACAGGGCAACGACAGAGCAAGCAAACGCCACCATTTTGTCTCAGCTCTTCCTTTGCTCCTAGTTCCTGAGAAGATCCCTGGAGACCATTGCTGACAGCAACTGGACTCGGAACCTGAGCCGTGAATTCGAAAGCCAGATGTCCAGCTACCCTGATCAGTCAGCAGAAAAGGTCTGCCTCACTCTTGAATTCAATAACGGAATACCCAGTATTTCCTTCAGATTTATATTAGACACCGCAGCTTTTACAATGGGCAAGAGAAGTCAGCATAATGGGACCTGTGATGCCAACTGCAGGCCACTAGAGGTGCTGTGGATCTTCCGGGGTTTCCAAGCGCTTCGCAGGCCACAGTGCATGAGTTGCCAAGCAACTGGTGGAAGGACATGGGGGCGGGACGGACATGGTGGGCGGGCGTGTCAGGTTTCCAAAGAAGTGACATCATTGCACTTGTGACCCCAGAGTTCAAAATGAGTTCTCCCCTGTTACCACTTTATGGGTGCCAACTTCCCTATGAAGCCTGAGATCTCCCCGAATTATAACAGACCTCCAGACTACAGAGATTGCTTCCCCGGGAGAAAATGGCTGCTTTGGAAGGTGGACTCTGTGACATGAAACCCTGATGAGGGTCGTTTCTTCCTCATATCCTGCCCCCCCTCTCGCGGGCTCCACACCCAAATTTTCAGGGATTTCACACTCCAGCTGGCAATGCTACATGGCTTGGAACTAGGGTTGCCAAGTCCAATTCAAGAAATATCTGGGGACTTTGGGGACGGAGCCAGGAGCAAGGTTGGGAAAAGCACCGTGGAACTCCAAAGGGAGTTCTGGCCATCACATTTAAAGGGACCGCACACCTTTCCAATGCCTTCTCTCCATTGGAAATAATGAAGGATAGGGGCATCTTCTTTGGGGGCTCATAGAATCGGACCCCAAGATCCAATCTTTTTGAAACCTGGAGGGGCTTTTGAGGAGAGGTGTTGGATGCTATGCTGCAAATTTGGTGTCTCTACCTCAAAAAGAGCTTCCCCTGAGCTACAGATGCCCACGGATAAATTCTCCATTATACCCAATGGGAATCATCCTCCATAGGGAATAATGAAGTGTCCAGCAGACATTTCTCTCCCCCCCCCCCACCGCTCCCTGAAGTGGGGGAGGGCCTCCAAACCGGGGGATCTCCTGCCCTCACCTGGGGATTGGCCACCCCTGGTATAGACAGTTGCAGGTGGAGCCTCAGAGACCAACGGTTTTCCATTAGGGGTTACCCTTTGTCAGATTCAAAATGTCTCTGTGCTAAGCTCTTAAGAACATAAGAGAAGCCATGTTGGATCAGGCCAATGGCCCATCCAGTCCAGCACTCTGTGTCACACAGTGGCCAAAATATATATGTATACACACACACACTGTGGCTAATAGCCACTGATGGACCTCTGCTCCATATTTTTATCTAACCCCCTTTTGAAGCTGGCTATGCTTGTAGCCGCTGCCACCTCCTGTGGCAGTGAATTCCACATGTTAATCACCCTTTGGGTGAAGGGAGGGACGGTGGCTCAGTGGTAGAGCATCTGCTTGGGAAGCAGAAGGTCCCAGGTTCAATCCCCGGCATCTCCAAAAAAGGGTCCAGGCAAATAGGTGTGAAAAAACCTCAGCTTGAGACCCTGGAGAGCCGCTGCCAGTCTGAGAAGACAATACTGACTTTGATGGACCCATTGTCTGATTCAGTATAAGGCAGCTTCATATGTTCATATCTTCCTGTTATCCGTTTTAACCTGACTGCTCAGCAATTTCATCGAATGCCGACGAGTTCTTGTACTGTGAGAAAGGGAGAAAAGGACTTCTTTCTCTGCTTTCTCTATCCCGTGCATAATCTTATCAACCTCTCTCATGTCACCCCGCAGTCGACGTTTCTCCAAGCCAAAGAGCCCCAAGCGTTTTAACCTTTCTTCATAGGGAAAGTGTTCCGAACCTTTAATCATTCTAGTTGCCCTTTTCTGGACTTTTCCCAATGCTCTTGGCCCAGAGCCATCTTGAATCTGACAAAGGGTAACCCCTAATGAAAGACTGTTGATCTCTGAGGCACCATTACTGAATTCAAGGCTTTACCGAGTGTGTCGCTGCCTGGAGAAGACGAATGAAGTGGATGGTTACCTAGGCAATCCGCTGCTGCTGCTATACAATCAGTCCTCTATTGTAATTTTGCCAACGTTATTAAAATCTGGCATCTAGTGTGCAATGTTTTTCTGTCCAAATATTGATAATCTGTTGTTTGTTTCAAAATATAGAGTAAGAAGCCAAGACTTGCGTCAACAGTTGTTACTTTTATACAGGTTTCCCCCCCCCCCCCCCCGCTGTTGCAACAGAAAAAATGGCTGAGAAAAATATTTTACCTTCAAAGTGTCCTCTTCCGTCGGTGCCCTGAGCGCGTGCTTATTTTGCTGAGCGGGTAATCTGGAGAGCCAGTTTGGTGTAGTGGTGAAGTGTGCGCACTCTTATCTGGGAGAACCGGGTTTGATTCCCCACTCCTCCCCTTGCAGCTTCTGGAATGGCCTTGGGTCAGCCTTAGCTCTCTTATCTGGGAGAACCGGGTTTGATTCCCCACTCCTCCACTTGCACCTGCTGGAATGGCCTTGGGTCAGCCATAGCTCTGGCAGAGGTTGTCCTTGAAAGGGCAGCTGCTGTGAGAGCCCTCTCAGCCCCACCCACCTCACAGGGTGTCTGTTGTGAGGGAGGAAGGGAAAGGAGATTGTGAGCCGCTTTGAGACTCTTCGGAGTGGAGGGCGGGATATAAATCCAATATCTTCATCTACCTCACAGGGTGCCTGTTGTGGGGGAGGAAGGGAAAGGAGATTGTGAGCCGCTCTGAGACTCTTCGGAGTGGAGGGCGGGATATAAATCCAATATCTGCATCTACCTCACAGGGTGTCTGTTGTGGGGGGGGAAGGGAAAGGAGATTGTGAGCCGCTCTGAGATTCTTCGGAGTGGCGGGCGGGATATAAATCCAATATCTTCATCTACCTCACAGGGTGTCTGTTGTGGGGGAGGAAGGGAAAGGAGATTGTAGGCCGCTCTGGGACTCTTCGGAGTAGAGGGCGGGATATAAATCCCAATATCTTCTTCATCTTCATCTTCTAATCAGCGGCAGCAAGCCTTTATTGGCATAAAACAGATTTAGCAGTAAAAGAGCAATATAAATAATATAAAACCCTAGATAACAGAGTACGTAGGGAGCTAATATACATAAAATAAGTAAAATATATATGAGTCAAGTTTGGCCAAATTAAATAATTAACACAAATAAAATGTGGTCATTCCAGAACCATTCTCTGTCATATTTCCATGGCCTGTTGAAGAAATCTAGCAACCGTTAAAGTTACCTCAGAACAAGTGTCATTTAAAAGTAATCCGAGGCTGCGTTGTTGGGTGTCCGTACACGACACAGTGATTCCTCCCCCCTCTATTGAGGTTCTATGTCTCTGCTCTTTTTTCTTTCAGAGTTTCCTGTATAAATCTTTGGGCACTTCACTAACAAGCTGTGAGGACATGCCCTTTGTGAAAAGCCAGATTCAGCACATCGTTGGAAACGCCAACTATCAGGAAGCGTCTGAGAGAGAGGTGAACGACTTCTCCTTTTGCGTTGGGGGGGGGGGCAAACTTACTTTTCTCCCTTTATCACGAGACAAGAACTCGTGGGCATTCGATAAAATTGCTGAGCAGTTGGGTTAGAACGGATAAAAGGAAGTCCTTCTTCACCCAAAGGGTAATTAACATGTGGAATTCACTGCCACGGGAGGTGGCGGCGGCTACAAGCATAGCCAGCTTTAAGAGGGGGTTAGATAAAAATATGGAGCAGAGGTCCATCAGTGGCTATTAGCCACAGGGTGTGTGTGTGTGTATATATACATATATATATATTGGCCACTGTGTGATACAGAGTGTCAGACTGGATGGGCCATTGGCCTGATCCAACATGGCTTCTCTTATGTTCTTATGTGACACAGAATGTTGGGCTGGATGGGCCACTGGCCTGATCCAACATGGCTTCTCTTATGTGTGACACAGAGTGTTGGACTGGAGGTGCCATTGGCCTGATCCAACATGGCTTCTCTTATGTTCTTATGTGACACAGAGTGTTGGACTGGATGGGCCATTGGCCTGATCCAACATGGCTTCTCTTATGTTCTTAAGTGACACAGAGTGTTGGACTGGATGGGCCATTGGCCTGATCCAACATGGCTTCTCTTATGTTCTTACTTAACATAAGAGCCAAAGCCACGTAGGATAAACAGAAGGGAGGAAGGGAGGGAGGGAGGGAGGAAGGAAGGAGAGGTGGAAAGAAAGCTACTTTAACTTTAAATGCATTCTCCAAGTTGCCAGCTGTCTTGGCTTGGCCTGGAGAGGAGATTGCTGAGTGGTGATACGATCACCATCTTCAAGGACTTGAAGGGCTGTCATAGAGAGGATGGTGTGGAATTGTTTTCTGTGGCCCCGGAAGGGAGGACCAGAACCAATGGGTTGAAATTAACTCAAAAGAGTTTCCGGCTCAACATTAGGAAGAACTTCCTGACGGTTAGAGCGATTCCTCAGTGGAACAGGCTTCCTCGGGAGGTGGTGGGCTCTCCTCCCTTGGAGGTTTTTAAAGAGAGGCTAGAGGGCCATCTGACAGCGATGAAGATCCTGTGAATTTAGGGGGAGGTATTTGTGAGTTTCCTGCATTGTGCAGGGGGTTGGACTAGATTACCCTGGAAGTCCCTTCCAACTCTATGATGCTATGATAAGTGATTTAAAGAGACAAATGGCTTTTCCAAGTCAGCTGAGAAGGCGGTGAAGGCTTCAAGAGCCACACAACATGTGTGAAAAAGCCACACAACATGTGTGAAAGAGCCACACATGCCTCCTGAGCCACAGTTTCACTACCATTGTTCTATGTAGTCCAGATCACTCCAGAGGGACTGGTTGGCCACTGGGTGAGACAGGATGCTGGTCTACGTAGACCATGGGTTTGATCCTTCAGGGCCCATTTGATGTCCTTATGAAGGCCTCGGCCTCTCTGCCCTGTTGTTGGCCCTCCAGAGAAACCAGTTGGTCACTCTGTGAGATACGATGTTGGACTAGATGGACCACTGGTCTCATCCAGCAGGGCTCTTCTGATGTTCTGTTGAAGGCCTCGGCCTCTCTGCCCTGTTGTTGCCCCTCCAGAGGAACTGGTTGGCCACTGTGTGAGAGAGGAGGCTGGACGCAAGGCCAACGCCATGCTGGGAATTATTAGGAAGGGAATTGAAAACAAATCAGCCAGTATCATAATGCCTCTGTATAAATCGATGGTGCGGTCTCATTTGGAGTACTGTGTGCAGTTCTGGTCGCCGCACCTCAAAAAGGATATTATAGCATTGGAGAAAGTTCAGAAAAGGGCAACTAAAATGATTAAAGGGCTGGAACACCTTCCCTATGAAGAAAGGTTGAAACGCTTAGGGCTCTTTAGCTTGGAGAAACGTCGACTGAGGGGTGACATGATAGAAGTTTACAAGATAATGCATGGGATGGAGAAAGTAGAGAAAGAAGTACTTTTCTCCCTTTCTCACAATACAAGAACTCGTGGGCATTCGATGAAATTGCTGAGCAGACAGGTTAAAACGGATAAAAGGAAGTACTTCTTCACCCAAAGGGTGATTAACATGTGGAATTCACTGCCACAGGAGGTGGTGGCGTCCACAAGCATAGCCACCTTCAAGAAGGGGTTAGATAAAAATATGGAGCAGAGGTCCATCAGTGGCTATTAGCCACAGTGTGTGTGTGTGTGTATATATATATATATATATATTTGGCCGCTGTGTGACACAGAATGTTGGACTGGATGGGCCATTGGCCTGATCTAACATGGCTTCTCTTATGTTCTTATGTTCTTATGTTCTTATGACTAGAGGGACCCTCACTGGTCTGATCCAGCAGGACTTGTGTTCTAATGAAGGCCTCAGCCTCTCTGCCCTCTTGTGGGCCCTCCAGAGGAACTGGCTGGCCACTGTGTGAGACAGGAGGCTGGACTAGATGGACCCTCACTGGTCTGATCCAGCAGGGCTCTTCTGATGTTCTTATGAAGGCCTCAGCGTCTCTGCCCTGTTGTTGGCCCTCCAGAGGAACCAGTTGGTCACTCTGTGAGATACGATGCTGGACTAGATGGACCACTGGTCTGATCCAGCAGGGCTCTTCTGATACTCTTATGAAGGCCTCGGCCTCTCTGTCCTGTTGTTGGCCCTCCAGAGGAACTGGTTGGCCACTGTGTGAGACAGGATGCTGGACTAGATGGACCACTGATGTGAACCTGCAGGGAGATGTGTGTGTTTCTGGAATGGATGCTGAACTCCATTCTCAAATCCCCGCTCCTCCATGAAGGACGCAAATCCTACAACTTGCAGTTCCATCATCTCCTGCTTTCCCAGGCCGGAGCCTCCACATGACACACACACGCACCCCGGTCCCCGAGCCCAGCGGCCATATCCCAATCTTCTACTGCTATTTGCATCATTTCTGTCCAAAGTCCATCCTCCCAATGAACTACAGAATGTCATTCTCCAAGAATTTCTCCTGGACAGGCTGATCATCAATCCAGAGCACTGAACTTGGGAAGTCAAGTCTGTTTCTGTCTGTGAGATTCCTGTACGTCTATGAGAACCGGTTAAGCCAATACATTTTTTTTCCCCCAGAAGGTGATCCTTGTCCTTTCCTTCTCTGCCATGGGCCATTTCGACCTCACGTTGGCCACACTGCAGAAGTTTGGAGATGGATTGGAGAAGAAAACAAAGGTGTTTGAAGTCATCAGTCACTATAAGGTAAAGGAGTGGATCCTATAAGGTGAAGGAGGGGGCACAACTGCCCTGTCTGGCCTGAGATGCTTAAGACAGCATCCATGGCTCTCCCTTCCCCATTTGATGCTCCCAACAATCCTGCCAGGTAGTTGAAGCTCGGCAAGTGCGTATGCGCGACTGGACCAAGTGATAGGGTTGCTGTGACGGACTCAGGCAAGTTAGCCTGGAAGCTGGGAACAGCCTTGCAAAGATTGGCTGGGCCGCAGCTATGGTAACTAAAATGTAGCAGAATGAAGGGGATGCAGAAGTGTGGGGGGGGGGGAAACACCTCCGAGAATCCTTTAGTCTTCCAGAGGAAGTCTTCAGTGAAAGTCTGGAGTGTGAAGACTGGGACTTAGGCTGGTCAGTTGTGGTGTGAAGCAACTGGACAAGGAGCTGAGAACAGCCAGTGGGGCTGAGTTCCTAGTGGAGACAGAGCTGGGCTGAGCTTCTGCCTGAGAGAGAGTTTGAAGTCAGAAGGGGGCAAAACCAGGCAGCTTCTGTGAGGGAAGCTCTTTGTGGGAGTTCTGCCCGCACATCTAGGCAGACTCCTTGTATAAAAACTGAGATCACACAAACACACAAAAGGGAGAAGTGATTCTGGTGGCTAGAAGGGAACCCCAAGATTCAGACAAGGAACCTAGCTGGGGCTGAGACACACAGGAGCGAGGGGCTGGCATTAGCTCTCCGAAGTGTGAGTCCTGGAAGCTAGTGTGTGTGTCTGTGTGGGAGAATTAATCCGGCGCCATTCAGAAGTTCTCAGTGTGTGTGAAAAAGAGTGACTGTCAGTTTATTATTTTGATGAGTTGAGACGCCGGAGCGGAGGGCTACATCGTCTGAACTGCAAAGCTTTCCTTTCTATATGGCCGAGGACCTGCCTACTTGAGGGACCGTCTTTCCCCATATGAACCCCAGAGAGCACTGAGGTCAGCTGGAAAGAACCAGCTGAATATCCCTGGGCCAAGGGAGGCCAGATTGAAGACCACCCGGGATCGGGCCTTCTCCATTGTAGACCCACTGCTGTGGAACCAACTCCCGGAGGAGGTACGGGCCCTGCGATGTTTAGATCAATTTCGCAGGGCCTGTAAGAGCTACCTCTTCAAAATAGCCTTCACCTAATACCGAGCTAAGAAAGCTTCGCTGGACATGTTTTAGCCATTGAATTTTATTAAGATCTAGTTATAGCACCACAATGTTAGTTTTAATACAGTTGTTAATGGTTTAAGGATGATTTTATTATTGTAATTGTAATTACTATGTATGGTTTTATTATATACTCATGTTGTGAGCCGCCCTGAGCCTGCCCTGGCAGGGAGGGCGAGATATAGATAATTTTATTTTTATTTTTATATAAATAAAAAGTATTATTATTATTATTATTAGGGCTCAGTAGGCACTGCCTGTCTGTCCTAGGGTATTGTATAGTTCTAAAGCCTGCCAATGTTATCTTTATTTTTAATGTTATCTCAGCCTGATAAAACTCTAGTAAACAGCAGTTGATTATTCCAGTAACCATCTGCCTGCCAAGTGATTTGTTGTCTTTCATCAGACCCAATCAATGTTATTTTTATCCCTCTCCCTTGCCTTTTGTAATCCAATAAATATTTATTTGGTTTTTGACTTTTAAACTGTCTGCTGCCTAGTTTACTTTAGTTCCGACAGGATTTCTGCATGTGTGCCTGAGGGACTGAGGAAAGGTGATGGGAAAATGTATAGTGGTCACCCTCCCAAGCTGACCCTGAACGGCTCCTCATAGTTGCCAAGTCCAATTCAAGAAATATTGGGGGACTTTGGAGGTGGAGCCTGGAGACATTGAGGGTGGAGCCAGGAGCAAGGTTGTGACAAGCATCATTGAACTCCAAAGGGAGTTCTGGCCATCACATTTAAAGGGACCGCACACCTTTTAAATGCCTTCCCTCCATTTGGAATAATGAAGGATAGGGGCACCTTCTTTGGGGGCTTATAGAATTGGACCTCCTGGTCCAATCTTTTTGAAACTTGGAGGGTCTTTGGTAGGAGAGGTGTTGGATGCTATGCTGCAAATCTGGTGCCTCTACCTCACAAAACAGCCCCCCCCCCCAGATACTCGTGGATCAATTCTCCATTATTCCCTATGGGAATTGGTCTCTATGGCAAAGGAGCTCCTGCTAGAATTCCACCCCTGGCTTTTCTCATGTTCTTATAACTCTATATACTTCACTGAGGTCCCTGTCATCCCTAGGCTCCGCCCCCAAATCTCCGGAAGTTTCCCAGCTCGGAACTGGCAACTCTTTGGTGTAGTGGTTAAGTGTGCGGACTCTTATCTGGGAGAACTGGGTTGGATTCCCCACTCCTCCACTTGCACCTGCTAGCATGGCCTTGGGTCAGCCATAGCTCTGGCAGAGGTTGTCCTTGAAAGGGCAGCTGCTGGGAGAGGCCTCTCAGCCCCACCCACCTCACAGGGTGGCTGTTGTGGGGGAGGAAGTTTGTAGGCCGCTCTGAGACTCTGTCCTTGGAAGGGCAGCTGCTGTGAGAGTCCTCTCAGCCCCACCCACCTCACAGAGTGTCTGTTGTGGGGGAGGAAGGTAAAGGAGATTGTGAGCTGCTCTGAGACTCTTCGGAGTGGAGGGCAGGATATAAATCCAATATCATCTTCTTCTTCACCCCCATCCCCTGTGACTAGCCAGGGGGACCTGGCAACCCTACAGGTGAGGGGAAGTATTTGTTAGCTGGTGAGTTGCAGAATAAGAAACAGCCATGCCTTCCTCTTTTCTGTCTTTTGCTCAGGACTATTACCAAGGCCGGAGGGGCCAGATCCACCAAACGCTGATGCTCACGTACGGCAAAGTGGCCCTCTGTGCTCCAAAGGAGCTCCTCTTCTCCCAGGTGGAAACGGACATCATGAAGAGAGTTCTCCAGCATTACTACAACAGCAGGCAGGTGAGAGGCTTCAAAGGCCAGGTGTGCTTCATATGGTGACTGTAGCCATGAAATTAAAAGGTATTTGCTCCTTGGGAGGACAGCAATGGCGAACCTGGGCAGGATAATAAAAAGTAGAGACATCACCCTGCCCACAAAAGTCCGCATAGTCAAAGCGATGGTATTCCCAGTAGTAATGTATGGCTGTGAGAGCTGGACCATAAGGAAGGCCGAGCGCAGAAGAATAGATGCTTTAGAGTTGTGGTGCTGGAGAAGAATCTTGAGAGTCCCTTGGACTGCAAGAAGATCCAATCAGTCCTAAGGGGAATCAACACAGACTGTTCCCTGGAAAGTCAGATGCTGAAGCTGAAGCTCCAGTACTTTGGCCACCAAATGAGAAGGGAGCACTCCTTGGAGATGACCCTGATGCTGGGAAAGACAGAAGGCAAAAGAAGAAGGGAATGGCCAAAGATTAGATGGCTGGACAGCGTTGCTGATGCAATTAACACGAATTTGAGCAGACTTCGGAGGATGGTGGAAGACAGGAGGGCCTGGCGTGACTTTGTCCTTGGGGTCGCAAAGAGTCGGACTCGACCGTGCGACTGAACAAGAAAAGTACTTTGTGTAGGGTTGCCAAGCTTTAGGTGGGCGTGAACTGAAATTAACACTGCGCGCACTAATACTCAATTGTACGTGACCATTTTACTCAAAATGGTCAATTGTACATGTGACCATTTTATCCTCAATTTTTTATCATACTCAACTGTACATGTGACCATTTTATCCTCAGTTTTTATCAACAGTGATTCTTGAATTATACACAAAAGATACATATCTCACATTTCTCACATTCCAAACATTAATATCCTTTATACAATTGGAGCATGCGCAAATATGTTCATGCCTGAGTCCACCTTGAGCCGGCTACCTGAAAACCCAGTTTCTGCCAGAGATTGAACTCAGGTTGTGAGCAGAGCTTAGGACTGCAGTACTGCAGCTTTAACACTCTGCGCCAAGGGGCTCTATAAAAAGTAAAGGTTGTCCCCTATGTAAGCACCAGTCGTTTCTGACTCTGGGGTGACGTTGCTTTCACGTTTTCATAGCAGACTTTTTAACGGGGTGGTTTGCCATTGCCTTCCCCAGTCCTCCACACTTTCCCCCCAGCATACTGGGGACTCATTTGACCAACCTCGGAAGGATGGAAGGCTGAGTCAACCCTTGGCCCGGCTATCTGAACCAGCTTTCGCTGGGATCGAACTCAGGTCGTGAGCTGAGAGTTCAGATCACGTGCCCCAAAATAGGGAGCTCTTTTCATGAACTGCGAACGGCGTTGCCGTATGGATTCCGCGAGGGGCAGGATCCGACATTTGATACAACGGGGATTTTTTTTTTTTTGGCATTCGTGATATGAATCCTGCAAGTCGATTTCCAAAACACTGACTGGAGGTTGCATTTCCTTTTCCAGGTGCTGGGCGTTAGCATCTCAAACAAAGTAAGTGGCGACAGCTTCATGGGTGTTGTTTGTGTGCTTATGAAGACCAGGCTGGCACGAGCAGATATGGAAATGGTGCACCTACCAGAACGCAGAGCTTCAGGTGGAGCCCACTGCCACCGACCCTCCCGCCCCACTCCAGTGAGCCAGTTCGATTGATTGATTAGATTTATATCCCACCCTCCCTGCCGAAGCAGGGAGGGTGGGATATAAATCCGGTTCTCCCAGATAAACGATAATAACAATACAGTTCCGTCAATTACACCTTAAAGAATTCATCAGATCGACGGCTTAAACAATCAAAACAGTTTTGGTGCTATGTCATTTAGTTTCCGGTGGCATTCAGCGCTCTTAGGTATCCTTTATGCTACTATATAGAGCCAGTTTGGTGTCGCGGTTCAGTGCTTGGACTCTTCTCTGGGAGAACATATGAACATATGAAGCTGCCTTATACTGAATCAGACCCCCCTTGGTCCATCAAAGTCAGTATTGTCTACTCAGACTGGCAGCGGCTCTCCAGGGTCTCAAGCTGAGGTTTTTCACACCTATTTGCCTGGACTCTTTTTTGGAGATGCCGGGGACTGAACCTGGGACCTTCCGCTTCCCAAGCAGATGCTCTACCACTGAGCCACAGTCCCTCCCCGGGTTTGATTCCCCACTCCTCCACTTGCAGCTGCTGGAATGGCCTTAGGTCAGCCATAGTGGTTAAGCGCACAGACTCTTATCTGGGAGAACCGGGTTTGATTCCCCACTCCTCCACTTGCAGCTGCTGGAATGGCCTTAGGTCAGCCATAGTGGTTAAGTGCACAGACTCTTATCTGCGAGAACTGGGTTTGATTCTCCACTCCTCCACTTGCAGCTGCTGGAATGGCCTTAGGTCAGCTGTAGTGGTTAAGTGCACAGACTCTTATCTGGGAGAACCGGGTTTGATTCCCCACTCCTCCACTTGCAGCTGCTGGAATGGCCTTAAGTCAGCCATAGTGGTTAAGTGCACAGACTCTTATCTGGGAGAACCGGGTTTGATTCCCCACTCCTCCACTTGCAGCTGCTGGAATGGCCTTAGGTCAGCCATAGTGGTTAAGTGCACAGACTCTTATCTGCGAGAACTGGGTTTGATTCTCCACTCCTCCACTTGCAGCTGCTGGAATGGCCTTAGGTCAGCTGTAGTGGTTAAG
Organism: Heteronotia binoei; assembly: GCF_032191835.1. Taxonomy (NCBI): domain Eukaryota; kingdom Metazoa; phylum Chordata; class Lepidosauria; order Squamata; family Gekkonidae; genus Heteronotia; species Heteronotia binoei. The sequence goes on along the minus strand of NC_083243.1, from coordinate 9,601,241 downwards.
TGCACAGACTCTTATCTGGGAGAACCGGGTTTGATTCCCCACTCCTCCACTTGCAGCTGCTGGAATGGCCTTAAGTCAGCCATAGTGGTTAAGTGCACAGACTCTTATCTGGGAGAACCGGGTTTGATTCCCCACTCCTCCACTTGCAGCTGCTGGAATGGCCTTAGATCAGCCATAGTGGTTAAGCGCACAGGCTCTTATCTGGGAGAACTGGGTTTGATTCCCCACTCCTCCACTTGCAGCTGCTGGAATGGCCTTAAGTAAGCCAGAGTGGTTAAGTGCACAGACTCTTATCTGGGAGAACCGGGTTTGATTCCCCACTCCTCCACTTGCAGCTGCTGGAATGGCCTTAAGTCAGCCATAGTGGTTAAGTGCACAGACTCTTATCTGGGAGAACCGGGTTTGATTCCCCACTCCTCCACTTGCAGCTTCTGGAATGGCCTTAGGTCAACCATAGTGGTTAAGTGTGCGGACTCTTATCTGGGAGAACCGGGTTTGATTCCCCACTCCTCCTCCATATGCAGCCAGCTTGGTGACCTTGGGTCAGCCAGAACTCTCTCAGCCCCATCTGCCTCACAGGGTGTTTGTTGCAGGGAGAGGAAGGGGAGGAGGAGATTCTAAGCTGCTCTGAGGCTCCCAAGTCAGGGGTGGCCAAACAAGAGTTTGGAAGGAAGGTGAGACTCCTGATGGCTAAGGTTGCCATCCTCCAGGTGGACCCTGGAGATCTCCTGGAATTGCAACTGATCTCCAGATGACAGAGATCAGCTCCCCTGGACAAAGGTGCTGCTTTGGGGGGTGGAGTCAAGGGCACAATACCCTCCTGAGAGCCTGTTTGGTGTAGGATAGGTTAAGTTTCTCACAATACAAGAACGCGTGAGCATTCAATGAAATTGCTGAGCAGTCAGGTTAAAACGGATAACAGGAAGTACTTCTTCACCCAAAGGGTGATTAACGTGGAATTCACTGCCACAGGAGGGGGTGCGGCTGGAAGCATAGCCAGCTTCAAGAGGGGATTGGATAAAAATATGGAGCAGAGGTCCATCAGTGGCTATTAGCCACAGTGTGTGCATATATATACATATTGGCCACTGTGTGACACAGTGTTGGACTGGATGGGCCATTGGCCTGACCCAACATTGCTTCTCTTATGTTCTTATGTGACACAGAGTGTTGGACTGGATGGGCCATTGGCCTGACCCAACAGGGCTTCTCTTATGTTCTTATGTGACACAGAGTGTTGGACTGGATGGGCCATTGGCCTGACCCAACATGGCTTCTCTTATGTTCTTTTGTGACAGAGAGTGTTGGACTGGATGGGCCATTGGCCTGATCCAACATGGCTTCTCTTATGTTCTTAAGTGTACGGATTCTTATATGGGAGAACCAGGTTTGATTCCCCACTCCTCCACTTGCAGCTGCAGAAATGGCATTGGGTCAGCCAGAGCGCTTGTAGGAGTTGTCCTTGAAAGGGCAGCTTCTGCAAGAGCTCTCTCAGCCCCACCTGCCTCACAGAATGTCTGTTGTGTGTGTGTGGGAAAGTAAAGGAGATTGTGACCACTCTGAGTCTCTGAAATTCAGAGTACAGGGTGGGATATGAATCCAATATAATCTTCTTCTTCTCCTGAGGTCTTTCCCCAAACCTTATCATCTCCAGGCCCAAATCTCCAGGAATTTCTCAAATAGAGTTGGCAACCCTACCCTCTCTTCACCTCGTTCCAGAATCAGCTTCTCTCTGAGCATCCAGGAAAAGCTCATCTGCTTTCCAATAGCTCTCTGACTAGGGTTGCCAACCTCCAGGTGGCAGCTGGAGATCTACTGGGATTACAATTGATCTCCAGACAGAGATCAGTTCCCCTTGAGAAAAATGCCCAGTTTGAAAGGGGGGAGCCCGATGGCATTAGAAGAAGAAGAAGAATCGCAGATTTATACCCCTCCCTTCTCTCTGAATCAGAGACTTAGAGTGGCTTACAATTTCCTATATCTTCTCCCCTCACAACACCCTGTGAGGTAGGTGGGGCTGAGAGGGCTCTCACAGCAGCTGCTCTTTCAAGGACAACGTCTGCCAGAGCTATGGCTGACCCAAGGCCATTCCAGCAGGTACAAGTGGAGGAGGAGGGAATCAAATCCGGTTCTTCCAGATAAGAGTCCACACACTTATCCACTACATCGAACTGGCTCAATAAGAAGATATTGGATTTATATCCCGCCCTATACTCTGAATTTCAGAGTCTCAGAGTGGTCACAATCTCCTTTACCTTTCCACACACACACACAACAGACACCCTGTGAGGCAGGTGGGGCTGAGAGATCTCTTACTGCAGCTGCCCTTTCAAGGACAACTCCTACGAGAGCTACGGCTGACCCAAGGCCATTCCAGCAGGTGCAAGCGGAGGAGTGGGGAATCAAACCCGGTTCTCCCGGGTAAGAATCCACGCACTCCAGGCATCTTCCACTACACCGAACTGGCTCCCCTCCCCAAGCCCCATTCCCCCAAATCTCAAGGCATCTTCCACCCCAAGCCTGGCAATGCTGACGGTGAGTGTGCCCCCATGCCCTCATTCGTGCCACCCTGGGAAATGCAGGGTCTCCATCACGTGAGGTTTGCCTTCTGCTTGTAACGTGGTTCTCTTGGGCATGCAGGACATCAGCCTGAAGCTGGCCTTCATCCAGAGCATGACAGACATCGGCCATGCCCTCCACGAGACCCGGGACTGCCAGGGCTTCCCGTTAACCTGCAAAAAGGAGATCCTTGGGGTCATGCTGGTGAGTCAGGCTCCCGAGGCTCTGGGCCCAGCCAACCTCTGCTGCACATTTGCAGAGAACCCCTCGTCTTGTCTTCATGAGCATTCTGAGCAAAGGGACCTTCTTGTCCTAAGAACCTGAAGACTGTCTTCACCTGTGGGTATGGCTCCCGACTGCTCCCGACTGCTGGTGAGGCCTTGAGATCCCCTGTTATTATGACTGATCTCCAAGCAACAGAGATCAGTTCCCCACAAAGTCTCTCAACATTCTTTTAAGAATAACAGCCTCTTCAAAGTGGATGTAGTAAAGATGTGGGTGGAATCTTTAATCTCTTAGCGTTCCACTCATGATGGTACGGAGAGAATAAGGAACTGCTTTTGAAAGGAATCCTCACGGTTTCGCTTATCCGTTCTTCTTCAGCCTTTTTCTCCCGACGTTACACAGAGCCACAGTTCACTCTTTACAACACGGATCAACGCATGCTCTCCTCTGCTGCTACCGGCGTGAGGATTCCTTTCAAAAGCTATTCCTTATTCTCTCCGTACCATCACTAAGAGATTAAAGACTCCAGCCATACGTTTACGATGTCCACTTTGAAGAGGCTGTTATTCTTAAAAGACTGTTGAGAGACTTTGTGGGGAAATTTAAAGTATTGAGCATTTAGTGTTCCTTAGTTCTGTTTCACTTAGTTTGCACTTAAAGAACACATTTATACATGCTTCGCATGAGAGTTTTATTGATTCTGGTGGTTACTATACATAGCTCACTATTGACACCGGTTCCAGTTGTCTTCATCATCCCCTGGAGAATATGGCTGCTGTGGTAGGTGGACTGTATGGAGTCCAGGCAAGCTCCCGGGCAGGGTCAGGGTTCTCCCGCTTTGGGGGTCCGCAACCCACCAGTCCACAGTGGGCTGGTGGGGGGATCCCCTCCCAAGGTCGCCAGCGCAAATTGCTGGTGACATCGCGTGCTGGCTGCTCTAGGAGCTTCCGGGAAACTCTGTTGTTTTCCCAGATGCTCTGACAATTTGGGAGGAAAACTTTCCTCCCAAATTCCCCCGGGAAGTCATTAGCATATGAGAAAGAAAAAAGCTGAAGAACTGATAAACGAAACCGTGAGGATTCCTTTCAAAGGAGGTTCCTTATTCTCTCCATACCATCACGAGTGGAACCCCCTGATCTCACCATTGTTTCCCACGGGGCTTTTTGTAGAAAAAGCCCAGTAGGGACTCATTTGCATATTTGGCCACACCCCCTGATGCCAAGCCAGCCGGAACTGCGTTCCTGCCCAAAAAAAGCCCTGGAAAGGCCTAAAGCAAAGGTGGGAAACTAGATAGTGATGCTCACCGCGGTGTCAAAATTGTCATAGTCATAGTTGAAAAGAATTGTTTCTTGCATACTATAATAGCCAACGCCATGACGATTTAGATGAACTGCCTGTCTGTTTTGTTAGCCAAAAAAAAGCCCCGGAAAGACAGTGTGCGATTGCAATAAAAAAGGCCAATGCCATGCTGGGAATTATTAGGAAGGGAATTGAAAGCAAATCAGCCAGTATCATAATGCCCCTGTATAAATCGATGGTGCGGTCTCATTTGGAGTACTGTGTGCAATTCTGGTCACCGCACCTCAAAAAGGATATTATAGCATTGGAAAAAGTCCAGAAAAGGGCAACTAGAATGATCAAAGGGTGCGAACACTTTCCCTGTGAAGAAAGGTTAAAACGCTTGGGGCTCTTTAGATTGGAGAAACGTCGACTGCGGGGTGACATGATAGAGGTTTACAAGATAATGCATGGGATGGAGAAAGCAGAGAAAGAAGTTCTTTTCTCCCCTTCTCACAATACAAGAACTTGTGGGCATTCGATGAAATTGCTGAGCAGTCGGGTTAGAACGGATAAAAGGAAGTACTTCTTCACCCAAAGGGTGATTGGCATGTGGAATTCACTGCCACAGGAGGTGGCGGCGGCTACAAGCATAGCCAGCTTCAAGAGGAGATTGGATAAAAATATGGAGTTGAGGTCCATCAGTGGCTATTAGCCACAGTGTGTGTGTGTGTATATATATATATATTTTGGCCACTGTGTGATACAGAGTGTTGGACTGGAAGGGCCATTGGCCTGATCCAACATGTCTTCTCTGATGTTCTTATGTTCTTAGCCTTCCCTTTATTCTGAACAAAGGTCGTTCCTGCTGTTTGAACCAAAATTTCGGGTTGTCAGCTCCGAGCAGGAATATTTCTGGAGATTTAGACAGTACTTTTCTTGTCGCAGGAACTCCTTTGCATATTAGGCCACACACACACACCCCGATGCAAACACAGAAGAAGACAGAAACAGGATACAGGATGACCTTGACAGGCTGGAAAACTGGGCTAAAATCAAAATGAATTTAACCAGGGAGAAATGTAAAGTTCTGCATTCAGGTAGGGAAAATCCAATGCATGGTTATAGGATGGGGGAGACTTGTCTTAGCAGTAGTATGTGCAAAAAGGATCTTGGGGTCTTAGTGGATCATACGTTGAACATGAGTCCACAGTGTGATGCAGTGGCTAAAAAGGCAAATGCAATTTTGGGCTGTATCAACAGAAGTATAGTGTCCAGATCACGTGATGTGATGGTATGGCTTTGCTCTACTCTGGTAAGACCTCACCTGGAGTATTGTGTCCAGTTTGGGGCACCACATTTTAAGAAGGATATAGACAAGCTAGAACGGGTCCAGAGGGGGGTGACGAAGATGGTGAGGGGTCTGGAGACCAAATCCTATGAGGAAAGGTTGAAGGAGCTGGGGATGTTTAGCCTGGAGAGGAGGTGGCTGAGAGGTGCTAGGATCACCATCTTCAAGTACTTGAAGGGCTGTCATATAGAGGAGGGTGTGGAATTGTTTTCTGTGGCCCTGGAAGGTAGGATCAGAACCAATGGATTGAAATTAAATCAAAAAAGTTTCCGACTCAACATCAGGAAGAACTTCCTGACAGTTAGAGCGATTCCTCAATGGAACAGGCTTCCTCGGGAGGTGGTGGGCTCTCCTTCCTTGGAGGTTTTTAAACAGAGCCTAGATGGCCATCTGACAGCAATGAAGATCCTGTGAATTTAGGGGGAGGTGTTTGTGAGTTTAGAGTGGTTCCTCAGTGGAACAGGCTTCCTCGAGAGGTGGTGGGCTCTCCTTCCTTGGAGGTTTTTAAACAGAGGCTAGATGGCCATCTGACAGCAATGAAGATCCTGTGAATTTAGGGGGAGGTGTTTGTGAGTTTCCTGCATTGTGCGGGGGGTGGACTAGATGACCCTAGAGGTCCCTTCAACTCTATGATTCTATGTAGCCAATCCTCCTGTAGTTTACAGTACAAAGCCCTGGAAGAAAAGCCCTGGAAGCTCTTGGAAGATTGGTTACCTCAGGGGTGTGTGGCCTAATATGCAAAGGATTCCTGTTACAAAAACAGCCCTGGATTTAGGGATGGAACCTGGAGTGGGCGGGGTATGTGGAGGGGAGGGGCCTCGGCAGAGTATAATGCCATATAATCCGCCCTCTGAAGCAGCGATTTTCTCCAGGGGGACTGATCTCTGTAGTCTGGAGATGAACCCTACATTCTGGAAGATCTCCAGGCTCCACTTGGAAGCCAGCACCCTATCAGTGACTCTTTCATTCCATTGGTCCCCTCCCCAGACATCTGCTCTCCCTTTCAGGGTTTCATCCGGGAAGAGCCCCTGGATTCTCTAACGACTCCAATTCGCCCCAAAGCCATCCTCGCTCTCGGATGTCTGAGGTAGGCTTTCTTCTGACCCAGTGACTATCCGTTGGTTCGACCATAGCTGCATGGCAAGAGCCACCTTTAAGAACACCTTTAAGAACGCCTTTGAGGGGAGGGACGGTGGCTCAGTGGTAGAGCATCTGCTTGGTGAGCAGAAGGTCCCAGGTTCAATCCCCAGCATCTCCAACTAAAAAGGGTTCAGGCAAGTAGGCGTGAAAAACCTCAGCTTAAGACCCTGGAGAGCCGCTGCCAGTCTGAGTAGACAATATTGACTTCGATGGACTGAGAGCCTGATTCAGTAAAAGGCAAATTCATATGTTCATATGATATGTTCAACATAAGAGAAGCCATGTTGGATCAGGACAGTGGCCCCTCTAGTCCAACACTCTGTGTCACACAGTGGCCAAAAAAACCAGGCGCCATCAGGAGGTCCACCAGAGAGCCAGTTTGGTGTAGTAGAGAGCCAGTTTGGTGTAACGGTCAAGTGCGCGGACGCTTATCTGGGAGAACCAGGTTTGATTCCCCACTCCTCCACTTGCACCTGCTGAGATGGCCCTGGGTCAGCCATAGCTTTCATAGAAGCTGTCCTTGAAAGGGCAGCTGCTATAAAAGCACTCTCAGCCCCACCTACCTCACAGGGTGTTTCTTGTGGGGGGGGGGGGAAGGTAGAGGAGATTGTGACCGCTCTGAGATTCAGAGTATAGGGCGGGATATAAATCCAAAATCTTCTTCAGTGGGGCCAGGACACGAAGCTTTCCCACTGTTGCCCCCCTCAGCACCAAAAATACAGAACATCACTGCCCCGGTCATAAGAACATAAGAGAAGCCATGTTGGATCAGGCCAATGGCCCTTCCAGTCCAACACTCTGTGTCACATAAGAACATAAGAGAAGCCATGCTGGATCAGGCCAATGGCCATTCCAGTCCAACACTCTGTGTCACATAAGAACATAAGAGAAGCCATGTTGGATCAGGCCAATGGCCCTTCCAGTCCAACACTCTGTGTCACATAAGAACATAAGAGAAGCCATGCTGGATCAGGCCAATGGCCATTCCAGTCCAACACTCTGTGTCACATAAGAACATAAGAGAAGCCATGCTGGATCAGGCCAATGGCCATTCCAGTCCAACACTCTGTGTCACATAAGAACATAAGAGAAGCCATGTTGGATCAGGCCAATGGCCCATCCAGTCCAACACTCTGTGTCACATAAGGACATAAGAGAAGTCATGTGGGATCAGGCCAATGGCCCATCCAGTCCAACACTCTGTGTCACATAAGAACATAAGAGAAGCCATGTTGGATCAGGCCAATGGCCCATCCAGTCCAACACTCTGTATCACACATAAGAACGTAAGAGAAGCCATGTTGGATCAGGCCAGTGGCCCATCCAGTCCAACACTCTGTGTCACATAAGAACATAAGAGAAGTCATGTTGGATCAGGCCAGTGGCCCATCCAGTCCAACACTCTGTGTCACATAAGAACATAAGAGAAGTCATGTTGGATCAGGCCAATGGCTCATCCAGTCAAACACTCTGTATCACACATAAGAACGTAAGAGAAGCCATGTTGGATCAGGCCAGTGACCCATCCAGTCCAACACTCTGTGTCACACATAAGAACATAAGAGAAGCCATGTTGGATCAGGCCAATGGCCCATCCAGTCCAACACTCTGTGTCACATAAGAACATAAGAGAAGTCATGTTGGATCAGGCCAGTGGCCCATCCAGTCCAACACTCTGTGTCACATAAGAACATAAGAGAAGTCATGTTGGATCAGGCCAATGGCTCATCCAGTCAAACACTCTGTATCACACATAAGAACGTAAGAGAAGCCATGTTGGATCAGGCCAGTGGCCCATCCAGTCCAACACTCTGTGTCACACATAAGAACATAAGAGAAGCCATGTTGGATCAGGCCAATGGCCCATCCAGTCCAACACTCTGTGTCACATAAGAACATAAGAGAAGCCATGTTGGATTAGGCCAGTGGCCCATCCAGTCCAACACTCTGTGTCACATAAGAACATAAGAGAAGTCATGTTGGATCAGGCCAACGGCCCATCCAGTCCAACACTCTGTGTCACATAAGAACATAAGAGAAGCCATGTTGGATCAGGCCAGTGGCCCATCCAATCCAACACTCTGTGTCACATAAGAACATAAGAGAAGTCGTGTTGGATCAGGCCAACGGCCCATCCAGTCCAACACTCTGTGTCACATAAGAACATAAGAGAAGCCATGTTGGATCAGGTCAGTGGCCGATCCAGTCCAGCACTCTGTGTCACGTAAGAACATCAGAGAAGCCATGTTGGATCAGGCCAATGGCCCATCCAGTCCAACACTCTGTGTCACATAAGAACATAAGAGAAGCCATGTTGGATCAGGCCAGTGGCCCTTCCAATCCAACTTTCTGTGTCACACAGTAGGCAAAGAAACCAGGCGCCATCAGGAGCTCCATCAGTGGGGCCAGGGCACTAGAATCCCTTCCACTGTGCACCCCCCGAGCACCAAGAATACGAAGCATCACTGCCCAGCAGTGCTGGATTGACCCCTGTGGAGGCCCCTAGGCAGTCAAAATAGCAAATTATCTCAAAGTCAGAGCACCCCCCCCCTGTCGCCTGTGGCCCCCGCTGCAACCTGCAAGCACCTTCTCCAAAGCCCCTTTGACAAAGCTGCAGGGGAGAGGCAGAGAGAGGCAAACTTGGTGACGACGCCGGCAGCAGCCGCACCTGGCAAGTTGGGCAAAGCGCAACTCAGTCGCTGGCTGCGTGTGCAGGCTGGGAGGGCTGCAAGCAGGGGGGAAACTGGGGAGGGGGGAGCCAGCCCTGGGGCCTCTAAAGGCATGCGGGCTCATAGGCTAGTGCCTACTTGGCCTAATTGTTAATCCCATTCTGTGCCCCAGACAGAGAGTTCCAACAATAGCTACTGATGGGCCTTCCTTTCAACAGGAGAGCCAGTTTGGTGTAGTGGTTAAGTGTGCGGACTCTTATCTGGAAGAACCGGGTTTGATTCTTCACTCCTCCACTTGCACCTGCTGGCATGGCCTTGGGTCAGCCATAGCTCTGGCAGAGGTTGTCCTTGAAAGGGCAGCTGCTGGGAGAGCCCTCTCCAGCCCCACCCACCTCACAGGGTGTCTGTTGTGGGGGAGGAAGGTAAAGGAGATTGTGAGCCGCTCTGAGACTCTTCGGAGTGAAGGGCGGGATATAAATCCAATATCTTCTTCTTCTTCACTTGACATGAAATCTTCTGTGGGCTTCCCACCAAAGGAGTTCGGGGGGCTTTGGCTGAGTGGCAGATCTTCTGCAAGTAAGGATGTTCATTTGAGGAAAGACATCTGGAAAGGGTCCCCAGTTCAGTGGCAGAGCATCTGCTTGGCATGCAGAAGGTCCCAGGTTCAGTTCCCAGCATCTCCAGTTGAAAAGAACCAGGCAGGAGGTTATGGGGAAGACGTCAGCCTGATACCCTGGAGAATCATTTAGTGGGGCTACAGGGTCTCAGGCTGAGGTCTTTCCCATCACCTCCTGCCTGGTCCTTTTCAACTGGAGATGCCAGGGATTGAACCTGGGACCTTCTGCATGCCAAGCAGACGCTCTGCCACTGAGCTGCAGCCCCACTAAATGATTCTCCAGGGTCTTAGGCTGAGGTCTTTCCCATCACCTCCTGCCTGGTCCTTTTAACTGGAGATGCCAGGAATTGAACCTGGGACCTTCTGCATGCCAAGCAGATGCTCTGCAACTGAACTGCAGCCCCACTAAATGATTCCCCAGGGTATCAGGCTGACGTCTTCCCCATCACCTTCTTCTTCTTCTTCTCCTTCTTCTTCTTCTCCTCCTCCTCCTCCTTCTTCTCCTTCTTCAACTTCTTCTTCTCCTCCTCCTTCACCTTCTTCTCCTCCTTCACCTTTTTTTCTTCTTCTCCTTCTTCTCCTTCTTCACCTTCTTCTCCTCCGCCTTCTTATTCTTCTTCTCCTTCACCTTCTTCTCCTCCTCCTCCTTCACCTTCTTCTCCTTCTCCTTTTTCCTCTCCTCCTTCACCTTCTTCTGCTTCTCCTTCTTCTCCTCCTTCACCACCTTCTTCTTCTGTTTCTCCTCTTTCACCTTCCTCTTCTTCTTCTTCTTCTTCTTCTTCTTCTCCTTCTTCTTCTGTGGTCCCTCCCTCCATCTTTCTCCTTCCAGCAAGCTGAAGCCATGTTTGAGCTTAGAGGATAATCGGAATCTCCTCGATCAGAGCATCAAAAGCCTGTTCCCTCTTCCTCCCGTGGAGCAGCTGAAAGAGGAGATGGGAAAGGACTTGGAATACACACAGGTATGTAAGTTCTCGGCGGTCGGCTTTTGTGACCTGCTTGTCGACGTCCCAGAAGCCTTTGTTCAGCGGAGATGGATCAAGGTGGGATGCCGTATTAATCGGTCTGTAGCAGCAGAAAAGAGCAAGGGTCCAGGAGCACCTGAAACATGAGAAGGGGCTAAACTCGCTTAGCGTAAGAGCCACATAGAATAAAAGCCCTGGGTGAGCGAGGCCTGCTTGGGCTTGCTAGAGAGCCAGCAGCCCAAGCAGGCCTCCCTTGCCTGGGGCTCTCCTGCCGCCCCCCCTCCAGTCAAAAGGCCAGCAAGCCACCCACCACCCAAAATCACATAAGAAACGGAGAAAGGGTGGCATGGGTTTCTCCAGGGGTTAAGGAGGGCTGCTGGGGGCGTGGCAAAGCCCCTGGGGGCTGTCCGGCTGCCTGCTCTCCTAATCCGGAAATTGTTATGCAGCTGCACCTCCTATTCGATGGACAAGGGAGGTGGGGAGGAAGAGGGGGAAACCTCAGAAAGGTCCAGGAGCTGCACTCCTCTGAGCTCCTGCTGAATCCGAGGCCTGTTCCAGCCTCATATCTCTAGAAATCTGCCGACCCAGAGCGGGCAACCCTCCTTCATTCGCTGGCTTGTGGTTTTCAGCACCTGTATGACTGCTCCGTGGAGGCCCTTGGGAAACTCATGAAGGCCATCCTGGAAGAACAGCCGACCTCTGAGCTGGTGGATGAGATGTTCCAGGTGAGTTGCTGGGGCAGCCGGGAGAAAACCCATTCAGAGAAACATACAGCTTGAAAAGAACCCCCCCAAAGGTCATCTAGTCCAACCCTCTGCATAACGCAGGGAATGCACAACTGCTTCCCCCCCAGCTCCCCCAGTGACCTCTGCTCTTTGCTCAGGGGAAGGCAAAAAACTTCCAAGACTGCTAGGCCAATTTAGCTTGGAGGGACATTCCTTCCTGAACCCCAGAGTGGTGATTGGCATTACCCTGGGCAGGTAAGAATGGGCCACAGTGAGACCCAAGCACTGGCTCATCCCTTCCTCCCACCCCCCTTATCATCTGTCTAAATTTATAGTTCAGTGGTAGCCAAACTTGTTTAAAGTAAGAGCCATAAGAGATGAACATCAGAAGATTGAGAGAGGAGGGAGGGAGGGAAGGAGGGAGGGAGGGAAGAAAGGGAGGGAGGGAGGGAGGAAGGAGGGAGGGAGGGAAGAGAGGGAGGGAAGGGAGGGGAAGGAAGGAGGGAAGGGAGGGAAGGAAGGAAGGAAGGAAGGAAGGAAGGAAGGAAGGAAGGAAGGAAGGAAGGAAGGAAGGAAGGAAGGAAGGAAGGAAGGAAGGAAGAGAGGGAGGGAGGAGGGAGGGAAGGAAGGAGGGAAGGGAGGGAGGAAGGAAGGAGGAAGGCAAGGAAGCTGCCGGCTGTCTTGGCTTGGAGAAAATGCCTTTTCCAGGCTAGTCAACTGGGCAGTGGGGGTTACAAGAGCCACACAATATGTGTGAAAGAACCACATGTGGCTCCTGAGCCACAGTTTGGCCACCCCTGTTATATGGAGTCACAGAATCAGCCTTACTGTCAGATGGTCATTTACATTCTGCATAAAAAACCTCCAAGGAAGGAGAGCCCATCCGAGAAAGCCTGTTTCCGCTGAGGAATGGCTCTCACTGTCAGGAAGTTCTTCCTAGCGTTGAGCTGAAAATTCTTCTGATTTAATTTCAACCAGTTGGTTCTGGTCCGACCTGCCAGTGCAACAGGAAACAACTCGGTTCCATCTTCGATATGACAGCCCTCAATGATTTGAAGATGGCGATCATATCTCCTCCATTTGTTCATTTAAGTGGACTGGAAGAGTGAGAAACTGCTCGGTGGGCCCAGGCCATGTTCTTTTGCTGTCTGGGTAGAATTCTATGGGTCAGTTATTGGGTCACAGTTTGCTACAAGGAGTTAAGAGAACATAAGAGAAGCCATGACGGATCAGGCCAATGGCCCCTCCAGTCCAACACTCTGTGTCACAGAAGAACATAAGAGAAGCCATGTTGGATCGGGCCAATGGCCCCTCCAGTCCAACACTCTGTGTCACATAAGAACATAAGAAAAGCCATGTTGGATCAGGCCAATGGCCCATCCAGTCCAACACTCTGTATAACATAAGAGAAGCCATGTTGGATCAGGCCAGAGTCCCATCCAGTTCAACACTCTGTGTCACATAAGAACATAAGAGAAGCCACGTTGGATCGGGCCAATGGCCCCTCCAGTCCAACACTCTGTGTCACATAAGAACATAAGAGAAGCCATGTTGGATCGGGCCAATGGCCCCTCCAGTCCAACACTCTGTGTCACATAAGAACATAAGAGAAGCCATGTTGGATCGGGCCAATGGCCCCTCCAGTCCAACACTCTGTGTCACATAAGAACATAAGAAAAGCCATGTTGGATCAGGCCAATGGCCCATCCAGTCCAACACTCTGTATAACATAAGAGAAGCCATGTTGGATCAGGCCAGAGTCCCATCCAGTTCAACACTCTGTGTCACATAAGAACATAAGAGAAGCCACGTTGGATCAGGCCAATGGCCCATCCAGTCCAACACACTGTGTCACATAAGAACATAAGAGAAGCCATGTAGGATCAGGCCAATGGCCCATCCAGTCCAACACTCTGTGTCACATAAGAACATAAGAGAAGCCATGTTGGATCAGGCCAATGGCCCATCCAGTCCAACACTCTGTGTAACATAAGAGAAGCCATGTTGTATCAGGCCAGAGTCCCATCCAGTTCAACACTCTGTGTCACATAAGAACATAAGAGAAGCCACGTTGGATCAGGCCAATGGCCCATCCAGTCCAACACTCTGTGTCACAAAGTAGCCAATTCAGGATGCAGGTTCAGGACGGACGAAAGGAAAATGCCACTTGACACAGAGGATGATTAAAAGGTGCACTCTCTGACCAGCAGCCTGACTCAGCCTCTCTGTCCCTGCGCGTTGCGTCCTCAACAGCTCATAGACCCCTGGTTCACGGAAACCGAATGCAGCCGAGAAAGAGCTCTGCACGCCAGCTTTCAGCTGCTCGCCGCTTTTCAAGAAAGCCTCAGGGTCGGCATTCCGGTGAGCGTCCTGCTCTTCTGCTTTTTGTTGTGCGTGCAGGGCCTCCGAGTCCGATTCAAGAAATATCTGGCGACTTTGGGGGTGGAGCCAGGAGACTGTGGGGGTGGAGCCAGGAGCAAGTATGTGACAAGCATCATTGAACTCCAAAGGGAGTGCTGGCCATCACATTTAAAGGGGCCGCACCCCTTTAACATGCCTTCCTTCCGTATGAAATAACGGAGTATAGGGGCGCCTTCTTTGAGGGCTCATAGAATTGGACCCCCTGGTCCCATCTTTTTGAAACTTGGGGGGTATTTTGGGGAGAGAAATAATAATAATAATAAAATTTTATTTATATCCCGCCCTCCCCGCCTAAGCAGGCTCAGGGCGGCTAACAACATCCGTAAAATATACAATACAGTAATTATACAAGGCTTTAAAATCAACATTATCCAAAAACAATTCTAAATTCACATTTAACATAATTTGACAGTGACAGTGATGTTCCTGGCGCTATTTCTGTCAGTTTACGTGATAGCGAAGATCCCTGAGGCGAAATCATTTTGGCGGATCCATTTGTTTAGCGATCACAGGGCCTTTTCTACAATAGCCCCTATGTGGTGTAACCAGCTACCGGAAGAGGTGAGGGCCCTGCGGGATCTTACTCAGTTCCGCAGGGCCTGTAAGACGACCCTCTTTCGATTAGCCTACGCTTGACTGGATAAATGTAGCTTTCTAGATCTCTGTGATTACTGTATAGTTTTAATGCTAAAAATTTTTAAGGTTTTTAGGTTTTTAAATGCTTGATTTTAAATGTAATTACGTTGTTCCGATTTTATTGTTTTATTGTTTGTTGTAAGCCGCCCTGAGCCACTCGTGGGAAGGGCAGGATATAAATCCCGGAATTAATTAATTAATTAATTAATTAATTAATTAATTAATTAATTAATCTGCAATCTGCAAAAGCCAACCTAAAAAGGATGGTCTTGCAGGCCCTGCGGAATTGGTCAAGACTCCGCAGGGCCCACACTGGAAACTGGATGCTATACTGAAAATTTGGTGCCTCTACCTCAAAAAACAGCCCCCCCCCCCAGAGCCCCAGATACCCGCGGATCAATTCTCCATGATTTTCTATGGGAATAAATCTCCATAGGGAATAACAGAGTTCCCAGCAGACATTTCCCTCCCCTCCCCCCGCTTTCTGACGACCCTGAAGTGGGGGGGGGGGAGGGCTTCAAACCGGGGGGGGGATCCTGTTGGGTTTCTGATGCAATGTCACTTCCTGTTGTCATGAGTTAATTAAGTGTTCCGTATAGGCATGCTGATGTTTAGCCAGTGAGTAGGCAGAGCCAATAAGAATGTCTGTATGTACTTCCCACCAAGGCTGGGTGTCAATATGCATAGTGACCATTCAGGGAGAGCCCTGATAGGCTAATCCATATATTGGGGTGGTGGTCTGAGGGAAACCATCTGGTCAGTTTTATAGCCCTTTGTGTTAAACCCTTAGATCTCCATTGCAGTTGAAGTTAGGACTCCGGAGAGTCGAGATGTAGCCTAGAAGCTAGAAAGGATTTTGAATCCTTCTTTGTTTTCTAGAAATCCCAGTCAACCCTTTCCTCATGAGTAAAGTAAACTACTTTGATTCTTAAGCTAAACAGTGTGCCTGGCTGCTTTTTGTGGTCATCTCCACGTTACTCTGCTAAAGGTATATGTAAACCCCAACAGATCCCCCGTCTCCACCTGGGGATTGGCAACCCTGAGTGTGTGTGTGTTGGCCATGTCGGGAGTGTTGCTGGTAAGAGCAGCAGACTCTAATCTGCAGAGCCCGGTTTGATTCCCCACATGCAGCCTGCTAGGCGACCAAATCAACTGCATCCCAAACACCCAACAAAGTCAACTACATTTTTGTAATAAAGGTTTTCTGTCTGTCTGTCTGTCTGTCTGCAGCCTGCTAGGCGACCAAATCAACTGCATCCCAAACACCCAACAAAGTCAACTACATTTTTGTAATAAAGGTTTTCTGTCTGTCTGTCTGTCTGCAGCCTGCTAGGCGACCAAATCAACTGCATCCCAAACACCCAACAAAGTCAACTACATTTTTGTAATAAAGGTTTTCTGTCTGTCTGTCTTCTTTTTTTTTTTTAGAGCAGGGAAGATTTTCAACAGTTTGGGTCTCTGGTGGCCCTGCTCGCCCCGTTCACCTGTGATTCCTCCAGCCAATGTCGGCAGTGGGCGGGCCAATGCATCACCTGCCTTATCCACATACAAGGTGAGGAAAGAAAGAGCCCAGCAGGGGCTCCTTTGCATATCAGGCCTTTTTGCAGCAGGGGCTTCTTTGCATATCAGGCCGCACCCCCCTGATGTAACCAATCCTCCTGGAGCTTACAAGGCTCTTTTTTGTAAGCTCTTGGAGGATTGGCTACATCAGGGGTGCGTGGCCTAATATGCAATGGAGTTCTTGCTGCAAAAAAAAGCCCTCCCAAGCATTGTCTACTCAGACCAGAGGTGGCTCTCCAGCCCCTCCATTGCAGGTTTTTCAAATCACCTGGCACCTGATTCTTATACTTAGAGATGCTGGGGATTGAACCTGGGTCTTCCTGCATGCGACAAGTGCTCTTCCACTAAACCACAGCCCCTAGTGCTGCTCAGTCAGGCCTCTTCTTCCCCGATGGCACTATAGAAACAAGAATTCAGGCTGTGCAGAATATCCCATTTTGTGTTGTAGTAAAACCAGTACTATTGTGTTTCTCAGGGCTATTTTTGGAGCAGGAGCTCCTTTGCATATTAGGCCGCGCACCCCTGATGTAGCTAATCCTCCTGGAGCTTCCAGTAGGCCCTGTACTGAGAGCCCTGTAAGGAATTCTAGCAGGACCTCCTTTGCATATTAGGCCACACACCCCTGATGTAGCCAATCCTCCTGGAGCTTCCAGTAGACCCTGTACTGAGAGCCCTGTAAGGAATTCTAGCAGGACCTCCTTTGCATATTAGGCCCCACCCCCTGATGCAGCCAATCCTCCTGGAGCTTACAGTAGACCCTGTACTGAGAGCCCTGTAAGGAATTCTAGCAGGACCTCCTTTGCATATTAGGCCACACACCCCTGATGCAGCCAATCCTCCTGGAGCTTCCAGTAGGCCCTGTACTGAGAGCCCTGTAAGGAATTCTAGCAGGACCTCCTTTGCATATTAGGCCACACACCCCTGATGCAGCCAATCCTCCAGAAGCTTACAGTAGGCCCTGTAAGAAGAGCCCTGTAAGGAATTCTAGCAGGACCTGCTTTGCATATTAGGCCACGCCCCCCTGATGCAGCCAATCCTCCTGGAGCTTCCAGTAGGCCCTGTACTGAGAGCCCTGTAAGGAATTCTAGCAGGACCTCCTTTGCATATTAGGCCACACCCCCTGATGCAGCCAATCCTCCTGGAGCTTCCAGTAGGCCCTGTACTGAGAGCCTTGTAAGGAATTCTAGCAGGACCTCCTCTGCATATTAGACCACACACCCCTGATGCAGCCAATCCTCCTGGAGCTTCCAGTAGGCCCTGTACTGAGAGCCCTGTAAGGAATTCTAGCAGGACCTCCTCTGCATATTAGGCCACACCCCCTGATGCAGCCAACCCTCCTGGAGCTTCCAGTAGGCCCTGTATGAAGAGCCCTGTAAGGAATTCTAGCAGGACCTCCTTTGCATATTAGGCCACACCCCCCTGATGCAGCCAATCCTCCTGGAGCTTCCAGTAGGCCCTGTACTGAGAGCCTTGTAAGGAATTCTAGCAGGACCTCCTCTGCATATTAGACCACACACCCCTGATGCAGCCAATCCTCCTGGAGCTTCCAGTAGGCCCTGTACTGAGAGCCCTGTAAGGAATTCTAGCAGGACCTCCTCTGCATATTAGGCCACACCCCCTGATGCAGCCAACCCTCCTGGAGCTTCCAGTAGGCCCTGTATGAAGAGCCCTGTAAGGAATTCTAGCAGGACCTCCTTTGCATATTAGGCCACACCCCCCTGATGCAGCCAATCCTCCTGGAGCTTCCAGTAGGCCCTGTACTGAGAGCCCTGTAAGGAATTCTAGCAGGACCTCCTTTGCATATTAGGCCACACAGCCCTGATGTAGCCAATCCTCCTGGAGCTTCCAGTAGGCCCTGTACGAAGAGCCCTGTAAGGAATTCTAGCAGGACCTCCTTTGCATATTAGACCACACACCCCTGATGTAGCCAATCCTCCTGGAGCTTACAAGGCTCTTTTTTGTAAGTTCTCGGAAGAGTGGCTACATGAGGGGGGTGTGAGCTAATATGCAAAGGAGCTCCTGCTAGAATCCCACCCCCGGGAATGGTTAACAGCAACACCAAAAATGAGCAGGGTTCTCAAACGGGATGCGCTTGGCTTCGATCAGCTTGAGGCAGGGGCCAGGTGAAGTTGTTCCTTTGGATCTTTTCGATTTGTGTAAGTTGCCCAGAGCCCTGGTTCAGAAAAGAGGCAGCATAAGAGCATCTATTTACCTGACCTCTCTGGCAAACGAGGATCTGCGCTAAACGGAGATTCTGCTGAAGAAAAGACATTCCTGTTCTTCTCTTTCTCTTTCGTCCCCGCTCCAGCTCGGTCAGGGGTCACCCCAGAAGAAGAGCAAGAGATGTTGTCTGCCTGCCAAGACTTATGGTCTGAAGTCCCCAGTGTTCTCTTCATGGCATCATCCAGAATGGCCAAGGTGACAGTTCTCCACTAGCAGGGCTGGCATGTGGGAGTAGGCCAAGGAGGCAGCCGCTTAGGGGCGCCACACGGCGTAGGGGCTGCTCGGAAAGCTTCGGCAAGGTCGGGAAGACAGCAGGCACACCAGTGGTCCATCTAGTCCAGCATCCTGTCTCACACAGTGGCCAGCCAGTTCCTCTGGAGGGCCAACAGCAGGGCAGAGAGGCCGAGGCCTTCATGAGAACATCAGAAGAGCCCTGCTGGATCAGACCAGTGAGGGTCCCTATAGTCCGGCCTCCTGTCTCACATAGTGGCCAACCAGTTCCTCTGGAGGGCCAGTGACAGGGCAGAGAGGCCGAGGCCTTCAGAAGAGCATCAGAAGATCCCTGCTGGATCAGACCAGTGAGGGTCCATCTAGTCTAGCATCCTGTGTCACACAGTGACCAACTAGTTTCTCTGGAGGGCCAGCGACAGGGCAGAGAGGCCAAGGCCTTCATAAGAACATCAGAAGAGCCCTGCTGGATCAGACCAGTGAGGGTCCATCTAGTCTAGCATCCTGTGTCACACAGTGACCAACTAGTTTCTCTGGAAGGCCAACAACAGGGCAGAGAGGCTGAAGCCTTCATAAGAACATCAGAAGAGCCCTGCTGGATCAGACCAGTGAGAGTCCACCTAGTCCAGCTTCCTGTATCACATGGTGGCCAACCAGTTCCTCGGGAGGGCCAACAACAGGGCAGATGGGGGATGGGGCTTGCTTCCCGCGTGCCTTGGAAGGCGTGCGGGACGCAACTGTCGTCTCCCCCCCACCCCCGATCAAGAAGCCTGAAGGGGACAGAGGGCTGCATGATGATGTCACTTCTTGTGACATCATTGTCCTGTGCATGCGCTTTGCGCTCGCGCACAATTTTTTTTCTTAAAGGAGCTGGAGGGGTGGGCCTTGCGCCTGGGTCTGCCTTCAGCGGCAGAACCCCCAGCGCTGGCCTGATGATGCGGTATCATAAGAGTTTTGGAACTCTCCCTCTCTTAACTGCCAACTTGTTTGCAGGTGGTCAGTGCCTGTTTCCCACCAGATCAAGCCCTGGACTTCATCGAAGCCATCCTGGAAGAGCTGGTGTCCGGGAACGAAATGTGTGCTGTGGCTGCTGGGTACTGGTTGCTCACGATCCTTCAAGACCGTGGCGATGCTATGGAAGCACAGGTAAGAGCAGTGGACTTTGGTTAGAGCCCTTGGGACAAAGTACTTCGAATGCATGGATTGATACAGGCCACTGAGAAAACAGATGCAGTTATGAAGGAGAAGAAGTAGTAGTAGCAGAAGTAGTAGAAGAGGAAAAAGAAGTAGTAGAAAAAGAAGAAGGAGTAGAAGAAGTAGTAGTAGTAGAAGTAGTAGAAGAAGAATAAATAGTAGTAGTAATAAAATAAGTAGTAGTAGTGGAAGTAATAGAAGTAGTAGAAGTACTAGTTGTAGTGGTGGTGGTGGTGGTAGTAGTATATTGAAAATTGTAGTAGTAGTAGTAGCAGAAGTAGTAGCAGAAGTAGTAGAAAAAGAAGTAGAAGAAGGAGTAGAAGAAGAATAAATAGTAGTAATAAAATAAGTAGTAGTAGTGGAAGTAGTAGAAGTACTAGTGGTAGTGGTGGTGGTAGTAGTAGTAGTATATTGAAAATTGTAGTAGTAGTAGTAGCAGAAGTAGTAGAAGAAGAAAAAGTAGTGGAAGAAGAAAAAGAAGTAGCAGCAGAAGTAGTAGAAGAAGAATAGTAGTAGTAATAAAATAAGTAGTAGTAGTGGAAGTAGTAGAAGTACTAGTAGTACTAGTGGTAGAGGTGATAGTGGAGGTGGTGGTGGTAGTAATAGTAGTATATTGAAAATTATAGCTTGAGATGGCACTGCTGTTTGTTTTACTGGTATTATTATCCTTGCTTTTTAATAACCCATTGTTATGTTGATGTATCTGCTTTTATACAAAGTACTAACCTTATGCTGTGATTGTATCCACGAACACTAAACCCCAGTGATTTTTCTTAGATATTTTGTAGTTTGTGTGTAGTAGTAGTTTTACTGTTTTAATTGTGAACGACCTCAAGCAGAACTCTGATGATTAAGAACTCTCAAATAATTATCATGACTGGTAGTACTACTGATTGTACTTCTACTAGGGTTGCCAATCCCCAGGTGGGGGCAGGGGACCCCCCAGTTTGGAGGCCCTCCCCCCCCCCCCCGTTTCAGGGTCGTCAGAAAGCAGGGGGAGGGGAGGGAAATGTCTGCTAGGAACTCTGTTATTCCCTATGGAGATTTATGCCCATAGAATATAATGGAGAATTGATCCATGGGTATCTGGGGCTCTGGGGGGGCCCTGTTTTTTGGGGTAGAGGCACCAAATTTTCAGTATAGCATCCAGTGCCTCTCCCGAAAATACCCCCCAAGTTTCAAAACGATTGGACCAGGAGGTCCAATTCTATGAGCCCCCAAAGAAGGTGCCCCTACCCTTCATTATTTCCTGTGGAAGGAAAGCATTGAAAAGGTGTGCCGTCCCTTTCAATGCGATGGCCAGAACTCCCTTTGGAGTTCAATTATGCTTGTCACAGCCTTGATCTTGGCTCCACCCCTAATGTCTCCTGGCTCCACCCCCAAAGTCCCCAGATATTTCTTGAATTGGACTTGGCAACCCTAACTTCTAGTACTACCACCACAACTACCAGTAGTACTAGCAGTAGTTGTAGTTGCAGCGATGGTGGTGGTGGTGTGTTGAAAGCATACCGTTTTAATTGTAAATGACCTCAAGCAGGACTCCGATAGAAATTTCTTAAATAATTCCTACAACAGCTAGTAGTGGCATATTGAAAGCTTATTATTTTAATTGCAACTCCCCTCAAGCAGGACTCTGATGAGGCAGTGTAGAAATCCCTTAAAGGGGTAGTGGTCGTATCTGATCTCAGTTCGGGAGACAGTCTGTAAATGATGCTCTTTGGGCTGTTTCTCTAAGGGTGTTTTCGCACTCACGTTTTACTGGCGCCACGACCCTCCTGACGCCGGCGAATCTGCATGGATTTCGCAACAGAAGCGCCGGCGCTCCCAGAAGCGCCGGCGCTTTCCGTCGCTAAGCCAGCGCAAACGTTTTCCTGCATCTTTGCGATTTCCGTTTGCGCTGGCTTAGCGACGGAAGTAGCCGGCGCTTCTGGTGCGAAATCCATGCAGATTCGCTGGCGTCAGGATGGTCGTGGCGCCAGTAAAACGTGAGTGCGAAAACGGCCTAAGCCATGTCTGCATACAAAGCCAGCTGCCTACACAGTGTCATCGTAGTTTCCCAAACTGCGCTTGAATCTTTTTTTTTCCCTCTTGGCACAAACATTAAGCACATTTCCGTGCGCAGCAGGGACCTCCCTGTGAAGTGGGTTAAACGTTTCCAAAAAAAAAAAGTATCTCCTTTTATGTCCAAGGGACAAATCTGCAAACTTTATTTCTTTAATCTGCTTATTATCTGTAATTATATATTGACTCTCTCTCCCTCTGGTGGGGGAGGCATATGTAACTGTAGTATTAATCCCTCCCTAGGGCGTGATGGAGTTTACAATATGGCAAAAAGCTGGTTTGGGAGGCCAAATTACATACTACGTTTCTGTCCCTGTTTTCGTTCCTTTCGCAAAGGCAACCAGAGTGCTTTGGAAGAGAGTGGAACGGAAAAACAGGAACAACTCTTAAGAAAATCTTTGGTCTACTTGCTGTTTCAGTTCCCTTTTGATGGGAGTAAAAAAAAATTGTTTGAGCTTCATTAAAAACATAAGAGAAGCCATGTTGGATCAGGCCAATGGCCCCTCCAGTCCAACACTCTGTGTCACATAAGAACATGAAAGAAGCCCTGCTGGATCAGGCCAGTGGCTCATC
The DNA here is from genome assembly GCF_032191835.1 of Heteronotia binoei. NCBI lineage: Eukaryota > Metazoa > Chordata > Lepidosauria > Squamata > Gekkonidae > Heteronotia > Heteronotia binoei. Next base: position 9,578,820 of record NC_083243.1, on the reverse strand, counting down.
TAGTCCAACACTCTGTGTCACATAAGAGCATAAGAGAAGCCATGTTGGATCAGGCCAATGGCCCCTCCAGTCCAACACTCTGTGTCACATAAGAACATAAGAGAAGCCATGTTGGATCAGGCCAATGGCCCCTCCAGTCCAACACTCTGTGTCACATAAGAACATAAGAGAAGCCATGTTGGATCAGGCCAATGGCCCCTCCAGTCCAACACTCTGTGTCACATAAGAACATGAGAGAAGCCCTGTTGGATCAGGCCAGTGGCTCATCTAGTCCAACACTCTGTGTCACATAGGAGCATAAGAGAAGCCATGTTGGATCAGGCCAATGGCCCATCCAGTCCAACACTCTGTATCACACAGTGGCCAATATATATATATATACACACACACACACACTGTGGCTAATAGCCACTGATGGACCTCTGCTCCATATTTTTATCTAAACCCCTCTTGAAGCTGGCTATGCTTGTGGCCGCCGCCACCTCCTGTGGCAGTGAATTCCACATGTTACTCACCCTTTGGGTGAAGAAGGACTTCCTTTTATCCGTTTTAACCTGTCTGCTCAGCAATTAAAACAAAAATGTCAGCACTGTGTCGCTGCTGGAGAAAACCGAAAATTGGCATGGGGTAGCTCTAGGAATCCACAGAAACTCTATGGTAAAACCATAAAATGTCCCGTGATTCCTAGAGCTACCCTTTGGGGAAGCAATGTTCCTCCTAAGCAGCAGAGTCTTGTGAGGAAAAATTATACTTTGTGAGCTACTGGCATTAAAGCTGTGAGCTGCTGCATAAATCATTGTGCTCTGGGGTCATCCTTCCGGAGCTGAGACAAAAATGCCTAAGCTGGAGGCTAAAAATCTGTGAGCTATCTTATGCTAACTCAGCTTAGAGGGAACACTGGAGCAGAAGTCCATCAGTAGCTATTAGCAACAGCGTATTGTTGGAACTCTGTGTGGGGCAGTGATGCTCTGTATTCTTGGTGGTTGGAGTGGGGCACAGTAGGAAGGTTTCTAGTGTCCTGGCCCATTGGTGGACCTCCTGATGGCCCCTGGGTTTTGGCCACTGTGTGACACAGAGTGTTGGACTGGATGGGCCATTGGCCTGATCCAACATGGCTTCTCTTATGTGACACAGAGGGTTGGACTGGATGGGCCATTGGCCTGATCTAACATGGCTTCTCTTATGTCTAAGGGAGAGCACTAGCACTTTTAAAAATTAACTTAATTTTAATGTTTAATCAGATTTTAAGTAAATGCTGATAATGTTTAATGTAGTTTTATTCACTTGTATAAGTTAACTCCGAACCATGTTGTTAGCCGCCCTGAGCCTGCCCCGGCGGGGAGGGCGGGATACAAATAAAATTTGTTGTTGTTGTTGTTGAGATGCTCTGTATTCTTGGTGCTTGGGGTGGGGCACAGTAGGAGGGCTTCTAGTGTCCTGGCCCCACAGGTGGACCTCCTGATGGCCCCTGGGTTTTGGCCACTGTGTGACATGGAGTGTTGGACTGGATGGGCCATTGGCCTGATCCAACATGGCTTCTCTTATGTCTGGGGCAGAGATGCTCTGTATTCTTGGTGCTTGGGGTGGGGCACAGTAGGAGGGCTTCTAGTGTTCTGGCCCCACTGGTGGACCTCCTGATGGCACTTGGGGTTTTTTGGCCGCTGTGTGACACAGAGTGTTGGACTGAATGGGCCATTGGCCTGATCCAACATGGCTTCTCTTATGTTGTTATGTCTGGGGCAGAGATGCTCTGTATTCTTGGTGCTTGTGGGGGGGGGGGGCAACAGTAGGAGGGCTTCTAGTGTTCTGGCCCCACTGGTGGACCTCCTGATGGCACTTGGGGTTTTTTGGCCACTGTGTGACACAAAGTGTTGGACTGGATGGGCCATTGGCCTGATGCAACACGGCTTCTCTCATGCTCTCTTATGTTCTGCTATGTCTGCCCCAGACACCACACACACACCAGTGACTGAAGATGGAAAACAGAGCTTCATCCGTTCCTCCCCCACCCCCCGCTCCCCAATTTCTCCGTGTCAACTTGTACCCAGTTTCACACGAGGGTTTTAATTGCATTTAGAAATGAAGAGCGTGCATCATGAGTATTTGTTTGCAGTCCTTACAAGGCCCGGGTTGCTGTTGAGCCTCTCTGTGGCCGTGCTCCTCCCAGGTCTCGAAGATCCTTGACGTCTTCTACAGCCGCCTGCCCACCGTCAAGGAGGAGCCCCTGAGGCAGGTCCTGGTGGACGCAATCTCTATCATGGCGCAGTATCACTTTGGATGCGGTGTTCAGCAGCCTCCTGGGACGGCGCCTCCCCATGGACAGGTGAGGGACAGAGTCTAACTGGGAGTTTGAACCCTTTTGGGGCTGGATCCATCCTGAAGGCTGGCGTTTCCCGTCTTCCTTTTGCAGAGTCGGACACGGAAGATGGTTTGGTCGGGTTGCAGCTCTGGGTTGGGAAATACTTGGAGGTGTTTGGGTGGAACCTGAAGAGGGCTTGGGGGAGCGGAAGGGCATCAGTGGGGGATCTCTTGCCCTATAGAGTCCACCCTCCAAAGCAGCCCTTTTCTCCAGGGGACTGATCAAAGCCACCAAGCAATACACCGTCTTTCAGTTTGCAAAAATATAAGGATTGTGTACAACACATAATAAACAATACAATGACGATCGAGGCCGGCGGTGCTAGGGCCTTTTAAAGTAACAGAAAACCCCAAGGGGGCCAAAAAAAACCCAGAACCCATCCCCAAATGAATAGATAGAAGTCCAAACTTGGAAATAGTCCAACTGAAATTCACAAGGTGGGGGCTCCTGAGGAACGTGGCTTCAACGCAGCCGCAGACGTCTCTCTAGATTTTGATGACGTTTCAATCCCTTCTTCAGTTTAATGGTTCAGTTGTTTAGGAACCCCGTTCTACATTCTCTTTGTGTTTTAACAATTTATTGATAAGATATGGTTGCAAAACTTAATTATAAATTTCCTGTACTAACCCATATGATATTTCAATCCCCCCTTCCCTCCCTTGTTTGACTTCCCCGAAGTTATAGATTTAAGTTCAATACTAAAGGTACCAGTAACTGATCAAAATTCAATATTTTTTTTCCCTCATCACTACTAAAAAATTGTCCAATGTCTTTTTACATTCCACTCTTTCTCCATATATCCTTTAAATTTCTTCCACTCCTTTTGGGATATATCTAGATCATAGTCTCTTAGAGTTCTAGTTAGTTTGTCCATCTCACTCCACGATAAAACTTTCATAATCCAATCCCATTTCTCCCCGTTCTACATTCTCTAATCACAGCCTTAAGCTTCTCATTTTCCGTGTGAACATCGGGCTGTCTATTTCCAAGTTTGGACTTATATCTATTCCTTTGGGGATGGGTTTTTTGGCCCCCTTGGGGTTTCTGTTACTTTAAAAGGCCCTAGACACCGCCGGCCTCTATCAATATTGCATCGTTTATTATGTGTTGCACACAATCCTTGTAACATATTTTTTGCAAACTGAAAGACGATGTATTAGTCGGCAGCTTTGGTCCGTCTACTAATTACACCAAGTGCCCTTCAAGCAGCACATATTCTCCAGGGGACCTGATCTCTGTCACTTGAAGATAATGTGAGAAAATGACCCCTCTGTCACAAACATGGTTGCCAGGGCGCCTGGAGAAGTAAGCTTGCATCCGCCTGGCCAGTGAATGCGAGTGATGCTACCCAGGAACTACATAAGACTCCAGTGTACCTATTAACAAGTATATGAGCGCTTGAGTCAGGCACAGAGTGTCTGCAGCCACGCTCTAATGTTCTCCCGCCATCGCGTGAAACCCGCTATGGTAAGGAGGAGGCTACGCCGCCACGGAGCTGTCCAGGCGAACGGTGTGAAGCGCTAAGCATGGAAACCACTGTGTTTCGCTAACACCACATGTAGCCATCTTCCTGCCTGGATGGGATTCATTCCTTCGATGTGGAAACCTCACGTACACACCTTGAGTCATTCCTAGCCCACAAGCAACCCACCTAGTCTATGAATGGATTAATGGATCCACTATTAATCCTGATTGCCCAGTGATTTCCTAAACAACTGTCTTCACCCCCGGAGAGTTGAGAAAGAGGAAGGATTCCTCCTGATACCACCAAGCCCTTTTTGTCTACACCGGAATACCTAGGTGCATATCTGATTCTCTATTGTCCCTTTTCCCAGTTAATCCCATCTCCTGCCCAATCACCCAGTCATTCCCACATTGATACCAACGGAGCCGCCCCAGGCCCTGTCGCAACCTGGAAGTTTCCAGGAGGCCCAGGATGAAGGTGATGTTCATTGGTTGAAGCACACACCCAATCAGGTGTCACCATTGACCCACCATTGGTCCAGCCGATGTCCAGCCTTCCTGGTCATCAGCAGGACCTTCCCATTACACTCCCAGTCACCTCCCATCCCCTCAGGACTAAGGTGACTCTATATAATCTGTGGACTAGCTACCCACAGGTGTGCCTTCTACTCAGTAAACCCCTATTACCGCTGGGTAGTAACACCCCCGATTCCTGATCAGTTTCGGGACCTTTCCCCCATTTCCTCACTCGTCGCCATCGGAGCCTCCATTGGAGTCTGCGAGAGATAGTATTGCCCTGTATGTCCATTCCTTTATGTTCCCCTATCGATCTCTCTATTTTCCTAGACCTGTATGAATGTGCGATTGATTTTGTACCTTGTGTGAATGAACTATTGTTTCAAATAAACCACAATTGATTTTATTAAATTAGAGTTTCTTTATTGAGCATTAACTCTCTGACCGGTTGAGCCTCGTAGACACAGATAACAAAGATTCCGTTTAGGGCTAGCTGTCTCTCACTCTAATTCCCCAACGTTATTTTGAGAGCAGTTTCCCTAACAGAAATTGGTGGAGAAAGCTTGGGCATTATCCTGTTTGTGTGAACGCACGCGAGTCGACACGCGTGTCTTCATACAGACAGACGTAAGGTTGCACCGTTCAGAAAGTCTTGCTGGTGAGGCTATTGCGTGAGTGATTGAGTGAATGAGTTCTGTGTGAACGGCTCTAGCGAGCATTTCTATAATTTGTGGGTCGGGCTGCTCCCCTTTCTATCATTCAGCGTTGGACTTCTCAGCCGCCCGAGGAGGCCAGACACCTCGCAAGAGGACTGAGCCCGATCGACACGCAAGGGGAAGTCCCGTGAAGTCCGGCCGCCGTCCCGAGGCCTTCTAAAACGCGTCTATCGTGGGAGGGAATGTCAGGACAGGCTAGGATTGTTTAAGATCTGGATAGAGCACCCTTCCCTTCTCCTTTTCTTTTAGAGCTTAGTGCCACACGCACACACACTACATACACATACACCTACACACGCACACCCAAGTCCTTACACGAGTCTAGGCCAAGGCTAGTCTAAGGCACCCGACAGTCAAGAAGGCAAGCGGGTCACAGGACCGTTGCAATCTGACTGCTGGGCAACTTTTATTTTGTTTTGTTTGCCCGGTGACGCGATCGTTGGGTCGGCCCGTGGCTCCCTTTTCACCCGAGACGCGATCGTTGGGTCGGCTCGTGGATTTTCCCTTTGGCTGAGACGCAATCATAGGATTGGCTCATTGCCTAAAACTCTGCCCGGTGACGCGATCGTTGGGTCGGCCGTGGCTCCCTTTTCACCCCGAGACGCGATCGTTGGGTCGGCTCGTGGATTTTCCCTTTGGCTGAGACGCAATCATAGGATTGGCTCATTGCCTAAAACTCTGCCCGGAGACGCGATCGTTGGGTCGGCCCGTGGCTCCCTCTTCACCCGAGACGCGATCGTTGGGTCGGCTCGTGGATTTTCCCTTTGGCTGAGACGCAATCATAGGATTGGCTCATTGCCTAAAACTCTGCCCGGAGACGCGATCGTTGGGTCGGCCCGTGGCTCCCTTTTTCACCCGAGACGCGATCGTTGGGTCGGCTCGGTGCCCCGTAACCTTAGCTGAAACACCACCGGAGGTTGGCAGTAGGCGAGATACAAAGAAAACTAAACTGAAATGGAGATTTTCGCCAAAAAGGGGGAACTCCCCAAGTTGGAGAAATGGTTAATAAAGAAAGGGGACAACCCTGGAACAAGGGAGTCTTTAACCAAGGCTCTCGGATCCCCTCCAGTCCTTTAGGGATATATTTGAAGAAAATTGCAACAACAAAACAATTAGCACTGGAAAAAGAGACCTTTTTGCCTCGTGGGGCCTGTTTGAAGCCCTGCGGGATAGCTCTGCCTTGAACAAACAGCTCAAGGAGCAGCTAGCCCAGAAAGACCAGCAGATAGAAAGGAAGGAACAAGAATTTGAGGAAACTCTTAAGAAACATGCAGAAGCTTTAGAACAAGCATTCCAAAGTTATGAGGCAGAGAAGGAACGCCTAGCTGGGGAAAATAATAGCTTGGACCTCGACTGGCAGCAGGCCAGTCGAACCATAGAAGAGGTTAAGATAGAGAAAAATACCCTGGCCTTAATACACCAAGATACCCTAACGGCTCTAAAGAAAGCCCAAACGCAAATAAAAGCATTGAGCAAAGAGCTGGAGCAAACCAAAAACCGGAATGACAAACTGCAACATGCCGTTGAGATAGCCACAGAAACGGTGAAGAAAACCAAAGAGGCAGCTAATCATGAGGCGTGTAAAAAAGAATTGCCTCATTGCAGCAGAAGTTAGACCGTAAGAATGCTCTTATAGCAACGGTCTCCCCATCCACCTTCTATGCTTTTTCGGACGAGGACAGTGAGAATGAGGAGGAAATACAACCCTGGGGGACTGCTCCCGCCCCAGTATACCCGGTAGTCACCCGACAAACCACCACTAGACAAGGGCCTGACAAAGAAACTGTACAGATAACTAAGGAAGTTAAAGATTGGAAGACCGAGGACGTTAAAATGGCCTTTCAAATCCTCGGCCCTTATAATAGGGAGACATCGGTACAATGGATGATGCAACTGAAACGGGAATACCCGGACATTACCATTAAGGAATTAAATCAGGTTTTGCGACTGGCCGCAACAGGCCCAAATGCAGAAAAAGTAAGGGCCCAATTGGTGATCCCATACCCAGATGCACTCACCACCCGGGAATGGATAGCTGAAATATTAGCAGTCACCTGGGAGGAAGAGAGCGTTAAATATGTTTACAACCAGTTCGTACAGGGTCCGGATGAGGACCCCCTGATTTATCTATCAAAAAAACAGTTCCTAGCCGTGGTTGCAGATGTAATCATACCAGACGAAGGAAAACCGCCCGATTATAATGATGAGGATTTTGTCCTTGATGTCATCCAAGGCCTTAATAGAACCACCCGACAGATGTTAGGACCTACCCATGCACATAACCCCGAGTGGGATCTCCTTCATTCTAACCTCAAGAATATCAGTAGATATATAGGGAAGTATGGGCCTGATAAAAGGGGTAACAAGAAGGACCGCGCTAAGGAAGCCGTTAACACGGTTACTTATGCCAACAACGGGCCTCACTCTCAGTATCAGAAGAGGGAAGTTAATCCGGACCCCTATAACCCACCGCAGCCTCAAGTCAATCCTCCACCAGGACAAAATAAGCACGCTCAGGCGCGGAACAATGGGAAACCGGCCAGGCAGAAGCCCGGAGCGGGGGGGGGGGGAACCCTAACTATCAACCAAGAGCCCCTCCCCCACCCGTGCAGCCCTCGGCCCCTTTTCCTCCTCCCGCAGTGCAGCCGCCTCCAGCCCCACAGCCTAATACAATGACGGGCCCTTATGGGGAGGCATATCAAGATTTGCAGAATCAGAGTCGGGGATACAAGCCTTCTTATAACAGAAAGGCCGAGCGAGCTCGTTTTTGGAATTCGCTACCGCCCGGAGAACAGACTCAGAGGAAAGCGCTCTGGAACTTTTTACTCCATGCAGGGTGCGACATGACCAATATGGATCTAGCACCCACTGCACTTTTGATAGAAAGGCAACAACAAGTGATGCAGGGGTGGGGAAATCAGCAGCCGTCTGCTCCCCCACCTCCACCAACCCAATCCCATTTTGCAGCACCTCAAGGGTATTCACCGCCCGTAGCTGCAGTAATTCAACATCCACCCCCTCCAATGCACCCCACTGTTCAGTTATACCCGGCTCCGATAGCCGCGGTCCAGCAGCAGACGGTCGTTAACAGTCCGGAATATGAGGAGCAGGGTCTACGCTAGGGGTGCCCGGGGCCCACTAATCTCCCCGAAGGAGTAGTGGCTAAACTTAAGCCAGACACTTGGGGGAGACCAATGGTAAAGGCAGGCATTGGGGCTCCAGGGAACATTAAACCTGCCACTCTACTAGTAGACACAGGAGCATCGATTAGTGTGCTCCATCCAACGCTAGTTGCTCAGGGAACCCAAACAGACAAAACTTTGGAACTGGCGGGTTATGCGGGAGGAAGCCATCTCTCCCACATCTGGAAAAAGATTCCAATCACAGTAGGGAGACTCAAAGCCACCATGAAAGCCTGTAATAATGCAGGAGAAGACGATGGAATGATTGGGGCCCCCTTCTTAAAGAAAAACCATTTAACTGTAGATCTAGCCAACGGACTCCTGTGGCACATCCCGGGAGGCCCGGACTTTATTAATGCTATACACCGCTGTGCAGCTCTAAAGGCTCCCTTCCCTGTATGTTCAGTTACGGGAGATCTATGGACCCTAAAGTTTCCCGGGGTATGGATTACCGACAAGGCGGAGTGTGGGACTGTGAGAAACGCTTGTGTTCTCATAGAAGGCAAAGATCCTCCTCCCCAGCGTCAGTACAAATACCCCGCGGAAGCGGAAGCAGGGATAGGAAAAACAATTGAGGGTCTGTTGAAGTGGGACGTCATCCTCCCAATGCAGTCCATCTGCAATGCCCCCTTGTGGCCGGTCTTAAAGGCAGACGGAGTAACTTGGAGGATGACAGTGGACTTCAGAGCCCTCAATGCAGTGACTCCCCCGGTGGCCCCGGTGGTCGCCAAGTACAACGAGATAGTGGCAGCCATTGCAGCGGGATCTAAATTTTACAGCGTGGTGGACTTGGCCAACGCGTTCCACTCGATCCGCCTGCACGAATCTTGTTGGTATAAATTTGCATTTACCTTCCGCGGCCAACAGTACGTGTTCAAGCGGACACCGCAGGGCTTCCATTCTAGCCCAAGCATTTGCCACGCGCATGTTGTGCAGATGTGGGACCGACTGTTGCCTGGATCAAAGGATTGCGTGCTCAGTTATGTAGATGACGTGCTGATCCACGCAGAGACAGAGGAGAAGGTCCGGGAGGTCACTGAGGAGGTCCTCAACCTCATCCAGGAAACGGGCTTCAGAGCAAGCAGGGAGAAAGCCCAGCTAGTAAAGACCGAGGTGAAGTACCTCGGCATTACACTAGGAGCAGAAGGGAGAACACCGGACTCACAGAGAGTAGAAGTGATTTCCAAACTCCCTGCCCCCACAGACCCCCATTCACTAAGAGCTTTGTTAGGCACCTTTAACTTTTCCCGGGATTTCATCGAGATGTTCTCTGAGAAAGCCCGACCTCTTTATGAGCTCCTGAAGAAGGATGTGCAGTGGTATTGGGGACCAGAGCAGCAAAAGGCTTTTGCAGAGCTCAAAAATGACCTCGCAAGGGCTCCGGTGCTTGCCCATCCCGACGTTACCCAGCCATTTTTCATTCAGCTGGCTATCTCGGAGCACAGTCTGGGGGCTACTCTGATCCAGAGACGAGCGGGATCGCAGAGGGTGGTGGCTTACGCCTCCAGGAACCTTACTTCCGTGGAGGAAAAATTCTCCCCCTGTGAGAAGGTCTGCCTCGCTCTGGTTTGGAGTTTAACCCATTGGGAGTTTATAATAGGAGGAGCAAGGGTGGTAGTTCAAACCACTCATTCCCCTCTTAAGTATATTCTCTCCGGGAAAGTTAAAGATGGGCAAGTTTCGAACCAAAGGATCGCCCAATGGACGCTGGCGTTAACTAATAGAGGGGTAGATTTCCAGAAGGAGCAAAAGGAACCGCCCTCGCCCTATGGCCTCGTAGTTGAAGGGGAAGAGCATGAGTGTCCGCTGCCAGTGGTACAACATATACCCTGGCCAGTTAATGGAGGAATAACCCTAGCGGAAGCCCGACAACAAGAGCTTGTTTGTTGGTTTTGCGATGGGTCTTCTTTCCATGTAAATGGCTCAGCTCGAACCGGCTACGGCGCCATTAGAGTGCAGGATTCCCTAGTCCTTAAAGGAACCGTCCGCCCTCATTCTAGCCAAGCCGCAGAAGTGGAAGCAGTGCTAGCAATCCTCCAGTTCGAGCCTTTAGATGTTCCCCTAGCCATTTTTACAGATTCTCATTGGACGGTGCAGGCGATCACGGCCTGGCTGCCCATCTGGAAGAAACAGAATTGGCAGAATAGCGAGGGGAAAACAGTCGCGCATTCTCAGAAATGGCTGCAAATAGCGGAGAGAATAGAGGCGCGAACTGACTCCACCTACGTGACTCATGTTAAGGGACATCAGAGACAATATACAGAGGAAGGGATGTGGAACAATAGAGTAGACGCTATTGCCAAAGAAGCTGCATTCGCAGACAGCAATCCTTTCCGCTCACCCCCCACCTTTCCTTTACACCCGGTCACCACCCGGAACCAGAGCAAAGGGAGGGAAATCCTAATGGATTTGGGCGAGCTCCAGAAAGACGACCCAGAGATCCTGGAGCTTGCCAAAGACCAGAAGGATGAAACGGGGAAATACACCATCATTCAGAAAGAGGGCATTTACTGGGCAGTAGATAGTCAGGGGGAGCAACACTGGATTGTACCCCTGCAGGTCAGAGGGGATTTAATCAAGTTTGTGCACGAGCAGGGACACCGCGGTGCAAATCTAACTTTGGAGCGGGTAAAGGAGACGGGCTGGTGGCCGGGCATGCGCCAGGAAGTAGCACAGTGGGTTAATAATTGCCTCGCGTGCGCTATGGTTAATGCCGACACATCGGGACCCAAAGCTCCCATCCAGCACCAAAGAATAGAGGGACCCTGGGCTCGTATACAAATCGATTTTATCGGCCCCCTTCCCCGCACCGCAAGAGGGAATCGATACTGCCTCACGGTGATCGACCCCTTCAGCAAATGGGTGGAGGCTTTCCCTTGTAAATATAATACTGCCGCTACTACTGCTAAAATTTTATTTAACCACCTATGGACGAGGTGGGGAATCCCGAGGGTCATGGACTCGGATTTGGGGTCACACTTCATCGGGGAGGTCACAAAGGAATTGTGCAAAGCCTTGGGGGTGGAACAGCGGTTTCACATTGCCGGGCACCCCCAGGCATCAGGGGCAATTGAGAGGACTAACCGGACAATCAAGGAAGCCCTACGGAAAGTAGTAAAATCCACAGGCAGGGATTGGGATGAGAAGTTACCCATCATCCTGATGGCGCTGAGGGGTACTACTGCAGTCCATGGTCACACACCGCATATGGTCATGACAGGAAGGAAAATGGTGTTGCCAGAAGCCTTCTGGCTCAAAACACAACTTCCATCTGACTGGATGCCGGTGGTTGTGAATGACGCGTGGGTGCAATCGCTAGTCACGGAGGTCCACAATATTCACCTGGAGGTAGCTAAACAACTAGGAAAAACACAGCAAGCGATGGATCAGAGATTAGGATGGGTTAAAAACCCTCGAGTGTGGGATCCAGGCCAGCTGGTGCTATATAGGAGATTCTCGCAAAACGAGCACTCCTTAGAAGCCAAATGGTTAGGTCCAGTCCCGATAACATTGAGGATCAGCCCGGCAGTATACCAAGTAGAAATTCAGAAAAAGAACGGAGAAACCTGGCGAAAGTACTTCCATTGTTCCCAACTCAAGGAATGGAAGGGGACTGCGCCAGCTAACCCTAATCAGATTCAGCAACCGGAAGAGGCGCCGCCGCAGAGAAGAGCCGAAATCCGACAAATCTCTGTCATGCCCTGCCCTGAACCGGTGGATTTTCCCTTAAGTGACACATTCCTCACCCTTGGTGTAACTTGAACAAGTCCAAGTATAGGAATAAGATTCCTGAGACAGACCTGTCCACAGTAATCTAGGGGGGGAGTGCAGGAGAAAAAGAACTCAGAACACAAACATGTAATTTTAGAACTACAACAGTTTTTTTTTTCTCTCTCTCTCTGTGAAAATTGCTCCTTCCCTTTCCCCCTCTTCTCCAACCTTGTCTTAGTACTTTGACTCCTTCAAGCTTATAGAAATAGCAAGAAGGGTCTACAGCGCAATCTTATCTTTTATTTTCAGGTACACAATATGGATTACCAGAATGTGAAGGTGAGATTTGTACAAACAATGATGTATGCAATGTATTTAGTGTTGATGTTAATGCAGGAGGAATGTACAGCTGATAGAGCAGTATTGCCCACTATAGTCCCATTCTCTCATTGGAGATGTAAGACAAGCCTATACCCCAAGGAAATCATGCTGTGCAAAGTCATAAAGTCTAATTATGGGGAAAATGACAGCAGACTCCCCAGAAGCAGCTATGACTTTCGCAGCTGTGATGAAGAGTGGGTCAGACCACCTAATATGATTCTGTTATGTGCTGGGACCAGAATGTTAACGCAGGAACTGTACTGTTTTTCTCATGAGGATACCATGAGACCCCTAGTGCCAATGCATTGTGTTTATGTCCCAAAGGGCCCACGGAAATTAACAACAACTCACACAATAACTCCTAGCGCTACTCCAGCCTCTAAAGGGTTTACTGAGGACATGGGGCCATACTGTGAAATTGCAATCGTGTCGACCGCAGTGTGGAGCGCAAAGAATCCTTTCAAATTTATATTATCAATTGGCTCTAGGATAGAAAAGCCGCTTGCGTTCTCAATACAGACACCTAGTGGAGAGACGCATCACCACCAGCTAACTGCATGGTCAAATAAAAATTGGATTGTTACTGATTCGGAGTTAGGGACACAGGGACCTCCTGACTGGTTTATAGTAATAGACCCTCTATGCCAGCGGGAATCCGCAATGGGAATGAAATTCACCAAATTGGGCACCTTCAACACAGAGCTTCCATCGGAGGAAGGAAACTACACCCTCACAATAGGGAATTTTACCCAGCTCCAATTCAACCCTCTCATTCCAGACGCTGAGAGCACATTAAGTGCCAACTCTCACATAATTGGCTCCCATGTGATTAAGCGGGATATTAGGGAACAAGTTTTAATTCGGCCACAGATGGTATTAAAGGAAATCAGGGTCAGTCTGACGGGATTAAATACCATCGAAAAATTGCCACAATGTGCTCCCTACTTGGAACCCAGTAAAAAGGGTTGGGAGGCTTGGCTGCAGTTATGGGTGGGGAACACGCCTCGCAGATTGAAACGATCTGTAGGAGACTGGGTTGCACCAGTTGCTGGAGGAGTAGCGGTTTTAGATTCTATAAATATAGAAACCCTCGCAAATAAATTTGCCTACGCTACCTCCTATATTTCCCAGCTGGGAAAACCCATTAATGACTCTTTCCACACCATCTCTGAAGTCCAGCATTCCATCAGCTCCATTTTAGTAAATTGGGAAAACCAAATTGAAAGAGATTTTGCCTTGCTGCTGAGAGGCACTCAATCACTACAATTAAATATTTCTTTAGCATTGGCATGCACCCAGGCTCAAGCTATGAATTTAGCAGTAACCATGGGCATGATCAGGCAAGCCACGGAGGGAAATATCCCCCTGGAAATCAAGCAGTTAATCAGACCAGAAATTCCCACTCCACAATTGGAATTGGAAGCCTGGTGGACTCTGGTGAATACCTCTTTCTCGGTGGACAGGCAGGAATTGAGACTTCTCATCCTGATGCCCACTGCACAAAGGTTCTTTTATGTACACCCCGTTGTGCCACTGGGGCTGCAAGTGGGACCAACCGAAGTTCTGTATTCCTTGGACTCAGATAAATGGGCCAGGAATGAAAACGGAAGTTGGGAAGCTGTAGGTCTACAGGCATGTGTACACAAAGACAACTTGGGATTTATCTGTGATGAGCAGACTCTACAAACTCACCACCCCTGCGTGAACCCCTTAAGGGACTCCCCTCAAGAATGCAAATATGCGCTTAGGCAAGAGAATGCCTCCGCTTTTGTGTACTTGGGAAGAGGGTGTGCTTGCGTGAGGACGTATTGCGAGTATCTCATTATAAATACTTTCCACATCCAACCCATGCTACCAGATGTAAACAGATGCTTCTGTAACTTATCTTCCATTGTGGGATGCGATATAGAATTCACAGTCCCCATATGGACTAGGGAAGAAATCCTGCTGGCCCCGAGTCTGTTCAAATTCATTCAGCCAGTTTTTCTGGGCATGGGGCTGCGGGCGATTAGATCCCTGCTGTCCCATCCCCTTTTAAAACAGACCTTGCAGGAAATCAAGAGGAGCGGAGACACAGCGTCCATGGTGATTAAACATGATGGACAGGAAATCTCCGGGCTACTGACACAAATCAAGGACACGGGAAAGCATTCGTTCCTTGACGCGCTCCTTGGCTGGAGCCCTACTGGGTCAGCGATCCTTAACGTAGCCCTGCACCCTATTGTAGTCATTTTGGTCTTCCAGATTATACTCTGCATTGCAATAATTGTCTTGGGGTGCTGGCTGAGAAAGCAGCTCAAGAAGGTGGACGAGCTCCAAACCATGTGGAGATATCGCCCCCTCGTCATAGAAAAGCCCTAAGTACCGCCTTGAATCCCTTCCCCACTTGTGCGAGGGGGGGGGGAGCTCCCTTTCTTCATTCCTTTTCCAAGATCTTTCTTTTACTTGTAAGGGAGGGCTGTATAGCCCAAGGGAAAGGGAGAGGGGAGAAAGGCGACGAAACCGAACCGTGGAGGGAGGACCAACAGTGGCAAGGTAGAGCTTGCAAGGGCTGCCACCCGAGGGTTCAGAAGTATTCATCGGAAGACTCCCATCGGGTGCGTGCCCTGCTTTGCCACTTCAGGCTCCCATCTGAACTGGATCGCGCCAGGCGCTTCAGTTCAACAGGCCCACTGGGACCCCCGGTTTTGCAGCCCCACATGTTTAACAACAGCGGGGACCGGTTGGGTCACAGGCTAAAGCCGTCGGATCATCCCCCTCTGGTGCCTCGATTCCACCAAGTAGCTAAAGGGTCACAACGAGTCAAATGAAGGCTCGGTCCAATATATATTTTAAATCCCTACACCCTGTGTGTGGGTTTGGAAAACTTCCCCCTCCTTGCTCACCCCTGGACAAGGCTTTAAGGGTAAAGACCCCACTGTCCCGTCGCTCCCAGGTCACCCTGTATTTGGAGCATTTGCATAGATCTCTTCGGCACATGCTCCAACTTTCGGGATGGGAAACAGAGGACGATGGGAAGTGTAGTCCCCACAGCCCGCTTTTACATTATGCATGTCAGTATCTTTCAGCCCCTCGCTCTGTTCCTATGGGGAGTTCTATCTTTTACCAAGTAAAGGGTGGGCTCGTTGGCCCAGGGGGAAGGGGTGAGAGGAAGTCCAAATTGAGCAGAACAAACTCAGGGCATTCTTGCAAGTGTTGGATCGCTTCTTGATGGTCTAGATAACAGTCCCACCAAGTGATCCATCACTACAAGGCCCGAAGTGACTCTGGGACAGAACCTGTTCTGACCCAGAGAGACTCCCAGCAGTCCAGTGTTTGAGCTCTGCGACTCTTCCGGCGCTCCGTGATCCTGAAGGAACACAGGGAACGGAGAGGGGAAGAAGTTGCAGACGCTCAAAGCATCAGGAACCTGGTGCAGCCACTGTTCTGACCCATTGGGACGCCTGAGCGTGCAGCCCTTACCCACATAACTGTGGAAGGGACTCAGGCTGTGCATGGGCACCCGAACCGAGGAGCTTAGGAAAAGCCACCTCTCCCGGGCGCCCTAGGTCCGCCAGCTACCTTTTAGATTAAAAAGGCAACGCGGGCGAAGAGCAATCTTGGAACCAATACACCTAAACTATGACCCTTCCACAAGCCATTATTCCCGCAGGAGCGGACCGAACCTAGTTCTATATATATTTGAAAATGCTTTATAATTTCCTATTCCCAACATGCCTTAGGCTTAGTTCATCTGCATAAACACACCATGCGCATGCACTAACCCAAAAGCACAGGATTGGGGACATCTGGGACTTAGAGTTCCAATACCCCATGTGGGTAATGAACTGGTGCTATTAAGATTTGTCTATCTTTTACCAGGGAAGGTTGGGCCGCCGAAGCAGCCCGAGGGTTAAAAGAGGGCAGGCACTGACACTTGCCCTCCGGAGCGCGGAGCTCCAGCTAAAAGTTCCGCCCACCTAAGGGTCTCAGGGGGCCAGAACAGACTCTGCACCAGGTGCCATACTTGCAGGGGCACCCTGAGTTTGTAAAGGCGCACACGAGACCAGGCAGAATGCTTGAACTCGGCCCCCACCGGGAGAGCCAAACACACCGAAGCACCTTCAAGTCACAGTGACTCTGGCTTTCCCCACAAGAAAGAAGTGCCCAACAATAGGAAAACCGCTGGAATAAAACCTCAAACCTTTTGGGACGATTCGGAACAAAGGGGGTGCCCCATAGTGGCCCAAGGAACCCATTCCAAGGCAAAAGAGTATTTGCATATGTGCCTCCCACTTGGTCTGCTTAATGAACTGAATGTCCTCATTGCCTGGCGCCTCTGTAAACCGCCCTGTCTGCCAGTAGAAGGCAGTGCCTAGCGGGAGACATGACGTGTCAGTCTACCCGTTGTCATCTCCCGGGCGGGAGAAGTAACGAAAAATGGGATTTTGATCGACCAACCGTGTGGGGCTGTGTTGTAAGATGTTATGAATCTATTTTTGACCAAAAGAAGGGTGCCCACCCTTTTCGGGTGGGCTGGGTTCAAAAATTAGAGCAGGCTTTTGGAGAAATTGCGAGGCCGAACCAAGGAGTATGGAGTTAGAGGGAGCGAGAATCGAGTTAGCCCTTTTACGAGCTATCTCATCAAGCTTTCCCAAGAAGCATCTCCCTGGCGGAAGGCCTCTCCTGGTGGTGTAGGCTCGGAGAAGCCCACCCAAAGGAGTAACTGGCCGCACTCAATACCCTCCTCCCCATGGTTTCCATCGCATGGGCAGGTTAGCGTGAGGAATAGAAAAAAATCCCCCACACTGCTTTGCACAGGGTCATTTGCATCTCCCACACCCACCAATAGACTACTGGCACCACATTAAGGGCACGACCCCACAGGAAGTGGGAACCTCCAGGCAACGCAGAACCCTCCCCTGCCAATCCAAACTTTGATTGACAGACAGAGACACTTAGGTTGAGTGTCAATGGGAACCTAAGTTTTCCTTATGTGTTTGTTTTTGCTTATGTTCTATCTTTTACCAAGTAAAGGGGGAGTCCCCCCCTCCCAGTCAGGGAGGGACTCCAAGAGGCCCTAAAAGAGAACCACGCTTAAAGCTGGTTCTCCGGAGCCCATACGGGCTCCCGATTAAAATATGGGAAGCGATCCCTGGGTCTACTTCCCCGAACCTACACACCAGGAGAGGCCTTTCCGTGGCCACACTCCCCGGTTCGGGTTGTAGACCCATGGGTCCGCACGTCCATCGTATGCCTTTCCCCCTATGCCAAACCTACAGGGCATGAGAACGGACTCTCTTCAAGATTGAAGAGAGCGGTCCGGGGACAAACTGAAAAGGGCTGCAAAATCACAGGGAACTATGGCTGTGTATAAGTATTCTGCCTGAAGAGTTTATTATTGTACTAGAACTGTACAAACTTGAACAAAAACTTGCAAAAATCTCTCCCAGAACCCTTTGTCCATGACATTTACATAAATGTACAGGAAACTCCTTCTGACAGGGTCTCCTCAGACCATGTGAACGGGCCCCCGACTGGGTCCGAGCAGGATCGGAGGCCTCCGTGTTGGGCATGCTCCATGTACGACTTGGCTTCACTATGGGCAGCCTGGATACAAGGGGGGGTGGGATATCCGCCGTAGACTCCTCGGCGCCGCCAGCCTCCTCCCCTCCAGAAGGAGACTACAGACAAGCTAAATGAGAAGGGAAACTTCTCCTTTCCCCAGCGTGGAAGTTATCGAGGGGGGGAGAAGAAGAAACCCGAAGACCAAAGGTCAGACAGATGAATTATGTACTAGCATAGTGATAGGATTTGTGTTTTATTATATGTATGAAATGTAACCCAGTGATTTTAAATGACTTGCCTTGGGAATCTGTGTATAATATGAAATGCTTATTGCCTGTCTAATCAATTATGGCAGCCTAGCCGGTCTAGACTGCACACATGATTTCTGCTTTTAAGTAACCTTTGATTCGAATACTTTATATTTGGAGATTTACCATGTGTTTTTTTTTTTTTTTTTTTTTTTTTGGATTTTAATAATGCTATATTCTGCTTTTAAGTAACCCTTTAAATTTAAATACTTTGTATTATGAGATTTTATTATGTGCCTTTATGAATTTTTAATACTGTTATATGAACCCTTGGTTCAGATACTGTGTATTGTGAAATTTTACTATGTGTTTTAATAATGCTATATGAAATATTGAATATGTACAATGTATCCCAGAAGGCCTCCCTGTAAGCACGAACGCCAAGGAAGGATCTGATGGCCCATTGGCATTTGTAAACTTATGTTTTGAGTAGTTTTAGATAGTGGCTCCAACCTTTTGCAGGTAGCCGGTATTCCATAGTAGACTTCCCATGCTTCAAGGGTTTACCGCCCTCTTAACGAAGCCCCGTTTTTTTTTTTGTTTTTTTTTTGTCATTTTACTTTTATCCGTTGCATATACGAGACTTTGCCACTAGAAGGTGACGTCAGTCTCGAGGGGGGGAACTGTGAGAAAATGACCCCTCTGTCACAAACATGGTTGCCAGGGCGCCTGGAGAAGTAAGCTTGCATCCGCCTGGCCAGTGAATGCGAGTGATGCTACCCAGGAACTACATAAGACTCCAGTGTACCTATTAACAAGTATATGAGCGCTTGAGTCAGGCACAGAGTGTCTGCAGCCACGCTCTAATGTTTCCCCGCCATCGCGTGAAACCCGCTATGGTAAGGAGGAGGCTACGCCGCCACGGAGCTGTCCAGGCGAACGGTGTGAAGCGCTAAGCATGGAAACCACTGTGTTTCGCTAACACCACATGTAGCCATCTTCCTGCCTGGATGGGATTCATTCCTTCGATGTGGAAACCTCACGTACACACCTTGAGTCATTCCTAGCCCACAAGCAACCCACCTAGTCTATGAATGGATTAATGGATCCACTATTAATCCTGATTGCCCAGTGATTTCCTAAACAACTGTCTTCACCCCGGAGAGTTGAGAAAGAGGAAGGATTCCTCCTGATACCACCAAGCCCTTTTTGTCTACACCGGAATACCTAGGTGCATATCTGATTCTCTATTGTCCCTTTCCCAGTTAATCCCATCTCCTCCCAATCACCCAGTCATTCCCACATTGATACCAACGGAGCCGCCCCAGGCCCTGTCGCAACCTGGAAGTTTCCAGGAGGCCCAGGATGAAGGTGATGTTCATTGGTTGAAGCACACACCCAATCAGGTGTCACCATTGACCCACCATTGGTCCAGCCGATGTCCAGCCTTCCTGGTCATCAGCAGGACCTCCCATTACACTCCCAGTCACCTCCCATCCCCTCAGGACTAAGGTGACTCTATATAATCTGTGGACTAGCTACCCACAGGTGTGCCTTCTACTCAGTAAACCCCTATTACCGCTGGGTAGTAACACCCCCGATTCCTGATCAGTTTCGGGACCTTTCCCCCATTTCCTCACTCGTCGCCATCGGAGCCTTCCATTGGAGTCTGCGAGAGGTAGTATTGCCCTGTATGTCCATTCCTTTATGTTCCCCTATCGATCTCTCTATTTTTCCTAGACCTGTATGAATGTGCGATTGATTTTGTACCTTGTGTGAACGAACTATTGTTTCAAATAAACCACAATTGATTTTATTAAATTAGAGTTTCTTTATTGAGCATTAACTCTCTGACCGGTTGAGCCTCGTAGACACAGATAACAAAGATTCCGTTTAGGGGCTAGCTGTCTCTCACTCTAATTCCCCAACGTTATTTTGAGAGCAGTTTCCCTAACAATAAGCTGTAATTGCCAAGAGCTTTACGGAAAAGGAAAGGTCCCCTGTGCAAGCGCCAGTCATTTTCGACTCTGGGGTGACGCTGCTTTCACAACGTTTTCACGGCAGACCTTTTGACAGGGTGGTTTTAGCAGCCCCGTGGCTCAAAGTGGTCAAGCAGCAGTTCTGCGGTACTGTGATCTGAACTCTCTGTTCACGACCTGAGTTCGATTCCGGCGGAAGCTGGATTCAGGTGCCGGCCCAAGGTTGACTCAGCCTTCCATCCTTCTGAGGTTGGTCAAATGAGACTCCAGCTTGCTGGGGGGAAAGTGTAAAAGACTGGGGAAGGCAATGGCAAACCACCCCGTCAAAAGTCTGCTGTGAAAACATTGTGAAAGCATCCTTCATTGGATCGTAAAACTCAAGACCTGAGTTCGATCCCAGTAGAAGCTGGGTTTTCAGGTAGCCGGCTCGAGGTTGAATCAGCATTCCATCCTTCCGAGGTCGGTCAAATGAGTACCCAGCTTGCTTGGGGAGAGAGTGTTAAAAGACTGGGGAAGGCAATGGCAAAACCACCCCGTAAAAAGTCTGCCGTGAAAACGATACGAAAGCATCGTCACCCCAGAGTCGGAAACGACTGGTGCTTGCACAGGGGACCCTTCCTTTCCTTGCCAATGCCTTCCCCGCTCAGTACATTTTCCCCCCCAGCAAGCTGGGGACTTCTTTTACTGACCTCGGAAGGATGGAAGGCTGAGTCAACCTCGAGCCGGCTACCTGAACCAGCTTCCACTGGAATCGAACTCAGGTCATGAGTTTTACGACCCAATAGCTTAGTCAAGGGCTTTCCTAAGTGCTCCCTCCCCACCAGCAGGGAACGGGAGGGGTGGGATTGCCAGACCAGGTTGGGAAACTCCTGCAGACTTGGGGGTGGAGCCTGGAGGGGTGGAGCCTGGAGAGGGGGTGGAGCCTGGAGAAGACAGGGACCTCAGTGGAGCACAATGCCACAGAGTTTACCCTCCAAAGCAGCCATTTGCTCCAAGGGAACTGACCTCTAAAGTCTGAAGATGAGCTGGAATTCTGGAAGATCCTCAGACCCCCCCCCCCCCGGAGGTTGGCATCCCCAGGCTTTTCCCTTCTGCCAGCTTCTAGAGCAGGGATGTCAAACATGCAGCCTGGGGGCCGAATCAGGGCAGACTTTAGGAGAGCCAGTTTGGTGTGGTGGTGAAGTGCGCAGACTCTTATCTAGGAGAACCGGGTTCGATTCCCCACTCCTCCACTTGCACCTGCTGGAATGGCCTTGGGTCAGCCATAGCTCTGGCAGAGGTTGTCCTTGAAAGGGCAGCTGTTGTGAGAGCCCTCTCCAGCCCCACCCACCTCACAGGGTATCTGTTGTGGGAGAGGAAGGGAAAGGAGATTGTAGGCCGCTCTGAGACTCTGTCCTTGAAAGGGCAGCTGCTGTCAGAGCCCTCTCAGCCCCACCCACCTCACAGGGTGTCTGTTGTGGGGGAAGAAGGGAAAGGAGATTGTAGGCCGCTCTGAGACTCTTCGGAGTGGAAGGCGGGATACAAGTCCAATATCTTCTTCTATCAGGCCCCCGAGCAACTGGCTGTCATCTGCTTCCTTCTTCCTCTCTCTAGCTTCCTTCTGCATCACAGCTTGCTTTGCCAGGCTTGCTCAATCGCAAAGGAGTCACAGAGCAAAGCCTCTGTTTTCTCTATTAGCTGAGGCTCCTCCCTTGGGGGGGAGGGGGAGCTTGCTTTGCCAGGTTCTCTCAATCGCACAGCAGAGCTTCTCAGCCAAGTTTCACTTCCTTCTATTGGCTGAGGCTCCTCCCCCTCCTGGTCCCCTGGAGAAGGAAGGAAAGAGCCAGCGCTTCCTTTACTCATTTCCCTGGATCCCACAGGAGAAATACCAAGAAAGCACCTTTAGGACCAACAAGTGCTAATGTTTTAAGCATGTTTTTAAAAAACATGCTTAAAACCCCACCTGTAATTGTGTTGGCTTGTGTGCTTACTAAAGTTTATATCTCTGCTAACTAATCTTATATAGGAACGCACATAGCCTGGCCCGACAAAGTCTCATTTATGACAGATTCGGCCCTCATAGCAATTGAGTTCAACACCCCTGGAGCAATGGAAGAGGTATGGGAGGGCAGGAGAAGATGGGACAGGAAGGGCTGTGGCACCCCTTCTCTGCCCCAGACAGGCCCGCTTTCCTCTCTAGCACCAGCAATGCAAAAGAGAATCCGAGGCGAAGGCCATACCTTCTGTGTTTTTCAATTGCAGCGAGACAGGGGAACTCTGGAGGTCTTTAGGCAGGAACCTTCTCCTGGCAGTGCTGATTCTTCACCGCTTAGCTGCAACCGTCCTGCAGCCCCCCAGCTCAGAGACGGCGTCAGCTACGGGCAGTGACGAAAGCTCCGTTTTCGCCGACGAGGAGCCTCTCAAGGTACGTTGAGCCGTGAAAACATCTCAAGAACTTTCCCACTTTGCGTGGGCAGGTCATCTGAGGCAGGGCTTGGTTCAAAGGAGAAAGTGGATCTGTCCTGTTCTGTTTTGGAGTCAACTAACACAACTAACAGTATATACACACACATATATTGGCCACTGTGTGACACAGAGTGTTGGATTGGATGGGCCATTGGCCTGATACAACACGGCTTCTCTTTTGTTCTTATGTGACACAGAGTGTTGGACTGGATGGGCCATTGGCCTGACCCAACATGGCTTCTCTTATGTTCTTATGTGACACAGAGTGTTGGACTGGATGGGCCATTGGCCTGATCCAACAGGGCTTCTCTTATGTTCTTATGTGACACAGAGTGTTGGATTGGAGCGGCCATTGGCCTGATCCAACAGGGCTTCTCTTATGTTCTTATGTGACACAGAGTGTTGGTCTGGATGGGCCATTGGCCTGGTCCAACATGGCTTCTCCTATGTTCTAATGAGACACAGAGTGTTGGACTGGAGGGGCCATTGGCCTGGTCCAACATGGCTTCTCTTATGTGACACAGAGTGTTGGTCTGGATGGGCCACTGGCCTGATCCAACATGGCTTCTCTTATGTTCTTATGTGACACAGAGTGTTGGACTGGATGGGCCATTGGCCTGATCCAACACGGCTTCTCTTATGTTCTTAAGTGTGACACAGAGTGTTGGACTGGATGGGCCATTGGCCTGATCCAACAGGGCTTCTCCTATGTTCTAATGAGACACAGAGTGTTGGACTGGAGGGGCCATTGGCCTGGTCCAACATGGCTTCTCTTATGTGACACAGAGTGTTGGTCTGGATGGGCCACTGGCCTGATCCAACATGGCTTCTCTTATGTTCTTACGAGACACAGAGCGTTGAACTGGATGGGCCATTGGCCTGGTCCAACATGGCTTCTCTTATGTGACACAGAGTGTTGGACTGGATGGGCCATTGGCCTGATCCAACATGGCTTCTCTCATGTTCTTATGTGACACAGAGTGTTGGACTGGATGGGCCATTGGCCTGATCCAACATGGCTTCTCTTCTGTTCTTATGTGACACAGAGTGTTGGACTGGATGAGCCATTGGCCTGATCCAGCGTGGCTTCTCTTATGTTCTTAACTGCATTTAGTACAATATCTTGGAAGAGTCTTCCTTAACCTCTTACAGACTGAGCTGTATCCAGAAAAACATGAAGTATCTGCCTAGGAATGGGCATGAACTGAACACAATGCAAAATTCATCTCAAATTTTGCCCTGTTTACGGTTCATGAACCGACATTTCTGACAAGTCTACTGTCACAAACTTCCGTGAACTCTTAGAGCAATCTGTGATGGCTTGTGGGTAGAGCAGAAAGCAGCCAAATCTACCTTGCTCAATTGCTGTGAAAGTAAAATGGAAGTGCAGGGAAGAAGAAGACTGCAGATTTATACCCTGCTCTTCTCTCTGAATTAGACACTCAGTGGCTTACAATCTCCTATATCTTCTCCCCCCACAACAGACACCCTGTGAGGTGGATTTAGGTAGGTGGGGTTGAGAGGGCTCTCACAGCAGCTGCTCTTTCAAGGACAACTCCTACGAGAGCTATGGCTGACCCAAGGCCATTCCAGCAGCTGCAAGCGGAGGAGTGGGGAATCAAACCTGGTTCTCCCAGATAAGAGAGCTATGGCTGACCCAAGGCCATTCCAGCAGCTGCAAGTGGAGGAGTGGGGAATCAAACCTGGTTCTCCCAGATAAGAGAGCTATGGCTGACCCAAGGCCATTCCAGCAGCTGCAAGCGGAGGAGTGGGGAATCAAACCTGGTTCTCCCAGATAAGAGTCCACACACTTAACCACTACACCAAACTGGCTCTCAATGCATGGTGTCCTGAATTCCTTCAATGAGGGGAGGAAAGAAATGCATATTTTTTTTGAGATGAAGAACTAGGTCATGCCTCAAACAAGGGCTCCATTTCCCTGTGAGACTGACAATAAGAACATCAAAAGATCCCTGCTGGAGTAGACCAGTGGTCCATCTAGTCCAGCCTCCTGTCTCACACAGGGGTCAACCAGCTCCTTTGGAGGGCCAACAACAGGGCATAGAGGCCGAGGCCTTCATTAGAACATCAGAAGAGCCCTGCCGGATCAGACCAGTGAGGGTCCATCTAGTCCAGCCTCCCACCCATGGCCATCCAGTTCCTCTTGTTAATCACCCTTTGGGTGAAGAAGTACTTCCTTTTATCTGTTTTAACCTGACTGCTCAGCGATTTCATCGAATGCCCACGAGTTCTTGTATTGTGAGAAAGGGAGAAAAGTACTTCTTTCTCTACTTTCTCAATCCCATGCATAATCGTGTCAACCTCTATCATGTCACCCCTCAGTCGACGTTTCTCCAAGCTAAAGAGCCCCAAGCGTTTCAACCTTTCTTCATAGGGAAAGTGTTCCAGCCCTTTATTCATTCTAGTTGCCCTTTTCTACACAAACCACGGTTCATGAACCCAGGTGAGTTTAGCTCCAAATTAAGGTTGTGGGCAGGTTTGTGCCCATCATTCCTCTGAAAGGCCAACAAGAGGGCAAGGGAGGTCATGGCCTTTCCCCACCGTTGCCCCCTAGAACTGGGTTTCAGAAGTCTTCTGCCGCTGAACGCGGAGGTTCTCCCATCGTTCTTTGATTTCTAGCATTGCCCCAGATCTCCAGGGGTGTCCCAAGCCACCGTTGGCAACCCTAGCAGAGGAGCTTGGTGCCAACGTGAAGCTTCCTCAAATGGTTCCTTTGCTCAAGTTCTCAGCTCTGGGTTGAGGAATTCCTAGAGCTTTGGGTGCAGTGCCTAGGCCGGGAGGACTTTGAGAAGGGAGTCCAGCAGAGATGGGAAGCCCTAGGGCAGGGGTGTCGAACTCAATTTTGTTATGGGGGCCAGAAGATCTGACATAAATGAGACCTTGTCGGGCCGGGCCACGTGTGTCATAAAATGTAATGCCAAGTAGCAGAGATATAAACTTTATAAGGGACACAAACACAAAGTTTTTAAAAAAAAAAAAAACCCTTAAAAATATGCTTAAAACATTAGCACTCGTTGGTCTTAAAGGTGCTTTCTTTGTATTTCTCCCGTGGGATCCAGGGAACTGGGCAAAGGAAGCTCTGGCTCTTCCCTTCCTTCCCCAGGGGACCAGGAGGGGGAGGAGCCTCAGCCAATAGCAGGAAGAGAGGCTTGGCTCAGTAGCTGTGCTATGCGATTCAGAGGGCCTGGCAAGGCAAGCTCTCCCTCCTCCTTCCCCCTTCCTTCCCAAGGGAGGATCCTCAGCCAATGGAGAAAATAGAGGCTTGGCTCAGTAGCTGTGCTATGCGATTGAGAGGTCCTGGCAAGGCAAGCTCTCCCTCCCTCCTCCCTCCTTCTCAAGGGAGGAGCCTCAGTCAATGGAGAAAATAGAGGCTTGGCTCAGTCGCTCTGTTATGTGATTGAGAGGGCCTGGCAAGGCAAGCTCTCCATTGGAAATGGAAATTACAGGCCAGTCAGTCTGACTTCAATACCGGGGAAGTTGGTAGAAACCATTATCAAGGACAGAATGAGTAGGCACATTGATGAACATGGGTTATTGAGGAAGACTCAGCATGGGTTCTGCAAGGGAAGAACTTGCCTCACTAACCTGTTACATTTCTTTGAGAGGGTGAACAAACATGTGGACAAAGGAGACCCGATAGATGTTGTTTACCTTGACTTCCAGAAAGCTTTTGATAAAGTTCCTCATCAAAGGCTCCTTAGAAAGCTTGAGAGTCATGGAGTAAAAGGACAGGTCCTCTTGTGGATCAAAAACTGGATGAGTAATAGGAAGCAGAGAGTGAGTATAAATGGGCAGTCTTCGCAGTGGAGGACGGTAAGCAGTGGGGTGCCGCAGGGCTCAGTACTGGGTCCCATGCTCTTTAACTTGTTCATAAATGATTTAGAGTTGGGAGTGAGCAGTGAAGTGGCCAAGTTTGCGGATGACACTAAATTGTTCAGGGTGGTGAGAACCAGAGAGGATTGTTAGGAACTCCAAAGGGATCTGTTGAGGCTGGGTGAGTGGGCGTCAACGTGGCAGATGCGGTTCATTGTGGCCAAGTACAAAGTAATGCACATTGGGGCCAAGAATCCCAGCTACAAATACAAGTTGATGGGATGTGAACTGGCAGAGACTGACCAAGAGAGAGATCTTGGGGTCGTGGTAGATAACTCACTGAAAATGTCAAGACAGTGTGCGTTTGCAATAAAAAAGGCCAACACCATGCTGGGAATTATTAGGAAGGGAATTGAAAACAAATCAGCCAGTATCATAATGCCCCTGTATAAATCGATGGTGCGGTCTCATTTGGAGTACTGTGTGCAGTTCTGGTCGCCGCACCTCAAAAAGGATATTATAGCATTGGAGAAAGTCCAGAGAAGGGCAACTAGAATGATTAAAGGGCTGGAGCACTTTCCCTAGGAAGAAAGGTTGAAACGCTTGGGACTCTTTAGCTTGGAGAAACGTTGACTGCGGGGTGACATGATAGAGGTTTACAAGATAATGCATGGGATGGAGAAAGTCGAGAAAGAAGTACTTTTCTCCCTTTCTCACAATACAAGAACTCGTGGGCATTCGATGAAATTGCTGAGCAGACAGGTTAAAACGGATAAAAGGAAGTACTTCTTCACCCAAAGGGTGATTAACATGTGGAATTCACTGCCACAGGAGGTGGTGGCAGCCACAAGTATAGCCACCTTCAAGAGGGGTTTATATAAAAATATGGAGCACAGGTCCATCAGTGGCTATTAGCCACAGTGTTTGTGTATATATAAAAAATTTTGCCACTGTGTGACACAGGGTATTGGACTGGATGTGCCGTTGGCCTGATCCAACATGGCTTCTCTTATGTTCTTATGTTCTATGTTCTATCCCTCCCCCTTCCTTCTCAAGGGAGGAGCCTCAGCCAATGGAGAAAATAGAGGCTTGGCTCAGTAGCTCTGCTATGCGATTGAGAGGGCCTGGCAAGGCAAGCTCTCCCTCCCTCCTCCTTCCTTCTCAAGGGAGGAGCCTCAGCCAATGGAGAAAATAGAGGCTTTGCTCTGTAGCTCCTGTGCGATTGAGCAAGCCCAGCAAAGCAAGCTGTGATGCAGAAGGAAGCAAGAGAGAGGGAGAAGGAAGCAGACGACAGCCAATTGCTCGGGGGCCTGATAGTAGCCCACGAGCTGCATGTTTGACCCCCCCCTGCCCTAGAGCCTTCCTTCTGAAGCTGCTGCTTCCTGCAGAAGAACTGACTGCTACGCTCTGGTGAGCAACTGTGATTCCAGGAAAACTCCAGCTCCCACCCAGAGGATGGCAACCCTAAGCTCTCCTCTCTCTCCACAGGCCACCTGTGCCATCTACGAAGTCCTGTCCATGCTACCCACTGGGGAGACCATAGAGGAACTGTTCCCGGGACTGTTCTGTGCTCTCCTGCAACAGGTCAGCAGAACGGTGGGCCAGAAGATGCCTTTCTATGAAGGACGCCGGAGGCTGTTCCGGAGAGAACAGCACCTGAGTGAAGGCAACCCATGCAGGTAAAACTGGGGGGCGAGCAAGAGAGAACAACCAAAAGGAAAGTGGTGTCAGTTCTTTTTTGCCATTGGCTAAACTCTTCTAGCCTGTGAGGCTGCCCAATGCCTGTGAACACCACCACCCCTCACTGGGGTGCCAGGCCTCCTGCTTAGGTTCTGCTGGCCTTCTGTTGCACCCCTGGTTGCCCTTTGCCACTCCGAGCACTGGCAAGATCATTTTTCTTGCAACACAGCAGCATCTGCACTGCTGCGGCACTGCTACAAGAGCCGGTTTGGTGTAGTGGTGAAGTGCGCGGACTCTTATCTGGGAGAACCGGGTTTGATTCCCCACTCCTTCACTTGCACCTGCTGGCATGGCCTTGGGTCAGCCATAGCTCTGGCAGAGGTTGTCCTTGAAAGGGCAGCTGCTGTGAGAGCCCTCTCCAGCCCCACCCACCTCACAGGGTGTCTGTTGTGGGGGAGGAAGGGAAAGAAGATTGTAGGCTGCTCTGACAGTCTGTCCTTGAAAGGGCAGCTTCTGGGAGAGCCCTCTCAGCCCCACCCACCTCACAGGGTGTCTGTTGTGGGGCAGATGATAAAGGAGATTGTGAACTGCTCTGAGACTCTGTCCTTGAAAGGGCAGCTTCTGGGAGAGCCCTCTCAACCCCACCCACCTCACAGGGTGTCTGTTGTGGGGGAGGAAGGTAAAGGAGATTGTGAGCTGCTCTGAGACTCTGATTCAGAGAGAAGGACGGGGTATAAATCTGTGGTCATCATCTTTTTCTTATCCTTCCTCTTCTCCTTCTTCCAGGGAAAAACTGTAAGAAAAAGAGTTGGTTTTATACCCTACCTTTCACTACCCAAAGGAGTCTTAAAGTGGCTTAAAATCGCCTTTCCCTTCCTTTCCTTACAACAGACACCCCATGATGAAGGTGGGGCTGAGAGAGCTCTGAGAGGACTGTGACTGACCCAAGGTTACCCAGCTAGCTGCCTGTGGAGGAGCAGTAGGGACGCAAACCCGGCTCTCCAGACTCAAGCCTGCGCCTCTTCAGCGCTACCCCAAACTAGCTCTCAAGTGAAGTAGGGTAACTCTGGGAATGACAGGAAACTCTATGGTGTAGTGTTAGAGCGTAGTAGTTAGAGTTCTGGAACAGGATCGGAGAGACCCAAGTTTGAATCCCCACTCTGCCATGGAAACTGGTGGGGTGACCTTGGGCCAGTCACACACTCTTAGCCTAACCAACCTTACAGGTAGGAAGGTTTAGGGGAGGGACGGTGGCTCAGTGGCAGAGCGTCTGCTTGGTAAGCAGAAGGTCCCATGTTCAATCCCCAGCATCTCCAACTAAAAAGGGTCCAGGCAAATAGGCGCGTGAAAAACCTCAGCTTGAGACCCTGGAGAGCTGCTGCCTGTCAAAGTAGACAATACTGATTTAGAAGGACCCAGGATCTGATTCAGCAGAAAGTGGCTTCATATGTTCATATTTTCTTTGTAGCAGGCCCTGTAAGAAAAGCCCCGTAAGCTCTTGGAGGATTGGCTACATCAGGGGTATGTGGCCTAATATACAGACGAGTTCCTCCTACAAAAAAGCCAGTTAGCCTGATTAGAGTAGAGGGGAAATGCTGTGTGTGTGTGTGTGGGGGGGGGGGTAACACATCTGTAAATGAGATTAAATTTCTATCGAGAGGCAGTTTGGGGTAGTGGGCAGGACTTTTTTGTAGCAGGAATTCCTTTGCATATTAGGCCACACCCCCTGATGTAGCCAATCCTCCAAGAGCTCACAGTACGCCCTGTATGAAGAGCCCTGTAAGCTCTTGGAGGATTGGCTACATCAGGGGTGTGTGGCCTAATACACAAAGGAATTCCTGTTACACAAGAAGCCCTGCAAGTAGGTGGTTTCACTCTTCCAAGCCACGCGCCGATTCTGCTGTCAAGGTTTCCGTGTCTTTTGTCTGTTTACGATTCTGATACTGCCGTGTGTCTCCTCGTTCATCACAGACTTTCCGTCGCCAGCCTGAAGACCCTGCTGTTGAAGCTGACCTCTGAGCCGTCGCTAGCGGAAACCGGGGGAGTGAATATGTGGGTTTTACTGAGGGACCCTGGCACCCACCAGGAGGGGGTGTGTCTGCTGACCAGGTAAGGAAGTTGCGTGTCAGGGAAACCCTTCCCTGGACAGTCTCTTCCTGTTGCATTCTGGCCCTTTTCAGATATTCTAAAAGGAGGAAGCAATAATGAATACCTACTAAGGGGCGATGAGATCATAGGAGCAAGCTCCACCCCTGCTCTAAGCACATTTCTGAGAACACATGCATAAAGTCTATATGTACGCAACTGGGCACATCTCTCTACCAGAGTGGGAAGATTTTTCAGCCTGAGAGCCGCAGCTGGGTTTCCTCTCACTTTCGAGGACTCGGAGCAATTCACCAGCTCTTTCCGTTTCGAACACCAGCCATGCTTTCACATCACCTCTCACCTGGTCCTTTTAACTAGAGATTCCAGAAAGATACTCTGGACAGCAATGGAGTGGGCAAGGAGACAATGCAAAGGTGCATACATCTGTCCCTCTGCTATACATGCCCTGACTGTTGTTATTCTAGGGTAGGCTGTTTACTGGTAAAATTACAACTGAACCTGGGATTGAACCTAGGACTTTCTGCGTGCCAAGCAGAGGCTCTTCTACTGAGCTACGGCCCCTCCCATTAAAAGATCTTTGCTCCTAGCACTCTGTCCCCATCACTATTTACAGGCTCCACCTCGTTGACTATGTCTCCTGCTTAGATTGATTAGCTGCCATGGGGGTGGCTTACCACACCTGTATACTCTGGGGATCTAGCCATCTGTCAACCACCTCCCTTCCCTGGAGTCCTTTCAGTATTGTCTTCAGGTGGGCTTCAATGTGCTTACTGAGAACAAACGTCCAACATTGAAAGTAATTAAAAATTATTCAGAAAAAAATGTCTACACGGATACTCTGGACAGCAACGGAGTGGGCAAGGAGACAATGCAAAGGTGCATACATCTTTCCCTCTGCTATACATGCCCTGACTGTTGTTATTCTAGGGTAGGCTGTTTACAGGTAAAATTACAACTTTTTATCAGTTATCCATTAGCACGTGTCTTTGTCCGCTCTGCCTCCCCTTCGTTAGCTGCACTTGGTAATGGTTCACATCAAGCAAAGAGCCAGTTTGGTGTAGTGGTTAAGTGTGCGGACTCTTATCTGGGAGAACCGGGTTTGATTCCCCACTCCTGCACTTGCACCTGCTGGAATGGCCATGGGTCAGCCATAGCTCTGGCAGAGGTTGTCCTTGAAAGGGCAGCTGCTGTGAGAGCCCTCTCTAGCCCCGCCCACCTCACAGGGTGTCTGTTGTGGGGGAGGAAGGGAAAGGAGATTGTAGGCCGCTCTGAGACTCTGTCCTTGAAAGGGCAGCTGCTGTGAGAGCCCTCTCTAGCCCCGCCCACCTCACAGGGTGTCTGTTGTGGGGGAGGAAGGGAAAGGAGATTGTAGGCCGCTCTGAGACTCTGTCCTTGAAAGGGCAGCTGCTGGGAGAGCCCTCTCTAGCCCCGCCCACCTCACAGGGTGTCTGTTGTGGGGGAGGAAGGGAAAGGAGATTGTAGGCCGCTCTGAGACTCTGTCCTTGAAAGGGCAGCTGCTGGGAGAGCCCTCTCCAGCCCCACCCACCTCACAGGGTATCTGTTGAGGGGGAGGAAGATAAAGAAAATTGGGAGCCGCTCTGAGACTCGGAAGGGCGGGATATAAATCCAATATCATCATCATCATCAACTCCCCTGTGACAGGCAGAAAGCCAAGCCCCCTGAGATTAGCCTGCCCACATCCAGAAAGCCAGAAGGGACGAAGGGCACTTGGAAACATCTCACTATAAGTATCGTGGTCTCAGCAACAGGACCCCGATAGTAAGAACATAAGAGGATCCCTGCTGGATCATACCAATAGTTCATCTAGTCCAGCATCCTGTCTCCCACAGTGGCTAAACCGCTGGAGGGCCAGCAACAGCACAGAGAGCTTTCCTTGATTTTCCCTCCTTGCTGTGGGATTCAGAGGCATAATTCTTTCAAATGTAGAGTTTTGTGCAGTGGTGAAGTGCACAAAACTTTGTCTTTGTCCGCTCTGCCTCCCCTTCGCTAGCTCCACTTATTAATGGTTCACATCAAGCAAAGAGCCAGTTTGGTGTAGTGGTTAAGTGTGCAGACTCTTATCTGGGAGAGCCGGATTTGAGTCCCCCCTCCTCCACTTGCAACTGCTGGAATGGCCTCGGGTCAGCCATAGCTCTGGCACAGCTGTCTTTGAAAGAGCAGCTTCTGTCAGAGCTCTCTCAGCTCCACCTACCTCACAGGGTGTCTGCTGTGGTGAGGGGGGGGAGGGAAAGGAGATTGTGACTGCTCTGAGACTCTGATTCGGAGCGGAGGGTGAGATATAAACCCATTGTCTTCTTCTTCAAGATGGAGCCCTGGTGTGAAGGATTGTTACGGCAAGTTATCCCCACCTAGAATCAGCCAAAATGAACCTCATTTTTCCCCATGTTCAGGGGATTTATCTCCTCTTCTCTTCCCCCCCATCCCCGTGGGACAGTCCTTCTCTTCCTAGCCTTCCCAAGCATGCGGCATTAGGTATTACATTGCCGTGGGGGTGTAAGATGGTCCCTTGATTGCTCTCTGCCAGCTAGAAGCTTTTACATAACTAAACCTCTCTCCTGTTTCTTTCCCATATACTGACAGAGAAACGTCTTGGAACAAATGTGTTTATGGGGTGTTTTTTTTGCAGCCCTAAACATATCTTCTAGGCCAATGTAGCTGAAAGTAAAGGGCGTTTCTACACAAATGCATCTACTGGGATATTTGAAAAAAACTCTTCTTAGTCTGTGTGAAAGTGGTCGAGCAAGTTTAGCTCTGTCTCTCTACAGAAGGGGTGGCCAAACTGTGGCTCAGGAGTAGGGTTGCCAATCCCCAGGTGGGGGCAGGGGATCCCCCGGTTTGGAGACCCTCCCCCCGCTTCAGGGTCGTCAGAAAGCGGGGGGAGGGGAGGGAAATGTCTGCTGGGAACTCTGTTATTCCCTATGGAGATTTATTCCCATAGAAAATCATGGAGAATTGAGCCGCGGGTATCTGGGGCTCTGAGGGGGCTTTTTTGGGGGTAGAGGCACCAAATTTTCGGTATAGCATCTAGTACCTCTCCTCAAAATACCCTCCAAGTTTCAAAAAGATTGGACCAGGGGGTCCAATTCTATGAGCCCCAAAAGAAAGTGCCTCTATCCATTATTTCCTATGGAAGGAAGGCATTGAAAAGGTGTGCTGTCCCTTTAAATGTGATGGCCGGAACTCTCTTTGGAGTTCAGTTATGCTTGTCACACCCTTGATCTTGGCTCCACCCCTAATGTCTCCTGGCTCCACCCCCAAAGTTTCCTGGCTCCACCCCCAGAGTCCCCCTTTCCCCCCCCCAATATTTTTATAGTTTATTAAATTAATATATTGTGTACAAGCCCGTTACCATACAAAAGAAAAAAGTGTTATTAAAACAGAAGTCGAAGGTGGTGTTTTCACTGATTATATATACATTCAAATTCCATTATCTCTGTTCACCATTTAATGCATTCACCTACACTATTGCATTACAAATTAAACCCATTTATCCTTTTCACTTACACTCAAGGAAAACTCATTAAAGATATTTTATCAATGACGCTCGACGCCTTACATAATACCTTACTTCCATACACCTTTAGCCGTCTGTATGACCTGCCCCACTAATCTAACTATTTGCAGATATTTCTTGAATTGGACTTGGAAACCCAACTCAAAAGCCACGTGCGGCTCTTTCACACATATTGTGTGGTTCTCAAAGCCCCCCCCCCACCCTCCCCAGTCAACTTGAAGAAGGCCTTTCTCTCATGAAAACACTTCGCCAAGCCAAGCCCATCCGGCAGCTTTGAGAAGGCGTGTAAAGTTAAAGTTGCTGTCTTTCCATCTCTCCCTCCCTTCCTCCTCCCTCCCCTCCATCTCTTAACCTTCCTTCCTTCCATACTTCCTTCCTCCCTGTGCAGGGCTTTTTTTAAAAGCAGGAACACACAGGAATGCAGTTCCGGCTGCCTGGGCATCAGGAGCTGTAGCCTAATATGCAAATGAGTTCATGATGGGCTGCGCGAACTGCACTGGCTGCCAGTTATATACCGGATTCGTTACAAAGTGCTGGTTATTACCTCTAAAGCCCTATATGGCCGAGGACCTGCCTACCTGAGGGACCGTCTCTCCCCATACGAACCCCAAAGAGCGCTGAGGTCAGCAGGGAAGAACCTGCTAACTATCCCCGGGCCGAGAGAAGTAAAGCTGCAGAGCACCTGTGATTGGGCTTTCTCTGTTATGGCTCCACACCTATGGAACCAGCTTCCGGAGGATCTGCGGGCCGTGCGGGAATTTGAACAGTTCTGCGGGGCTTGCAAGACCACCCTTTTCCGAATGGCCTTCACCGACTAAGGGGGAAACGGCTAATGAAATTCACCATTTGTATAATAGCACCAGCATATTAATTTTATTGATGTTAGAGTTTTAGTAGAATTTTAATTAAAGGGTTAATTAGTTTTGTTTAAATATTTTGTAAAACTAATGTATTGATCTGTGTTGTTCGCCGCCCTGAGCCTGCTTCGGCGGGGAGGGCGGGATATAAATAAAATTGATATGATATGATATTTTTCTACAAAAAAAAAAAAAGCCCTGGTCTTGTGGCTCTCAAACATCTGATCATTCTTCTGTGCGGCTCTTACATTAAGCAAGTTTGGCCACAACATCAGTGAACAACATTGTTAGGGACTTAGCGTTGTTATTGCTACATGCTCCCTAACCTTCTTCCATGACTCTGCCACCATAATTTCTTTTCTGTTTCAGTCATTTGGTTCAGAGAGGCCTTCTTGACAAGGAGATCATTGAACATGTCCTGTCTTGGATGGATTCAGAGTCCAAAAAACTGCGTCTAACCAGCACTGCCTTCTTTGTGGAGGTAAGAGGAGGAGCTGTGGGGGCTGAACATAAGAGAACACAAGAGAAGCCCTTTTGCATCAGGCCAGTGGCCCATCAAGTCCAACACTCTGTGCCACATAAGAACATAAGAGAAGCCATGTTGGATCAGGCCAGTGGCCCCTCCAGTCCAACATTCTGTGTCACATAAGAACATAAGAGAAGCCCTGTTGGATCAGGCCAGTGGCCCATCCAGTCCAACACTCTGTGTCACATAAGAACACAAGAGAAGCCATGTTGGATCAGGCCAATGGCCCATCCAGTCCAACACTCTGTGTCACATAAGAACATAAGAGAAGCCATGTTGGATCAGGCCAATGGCCCATCCAGTCCAACACTTTGTGGCACATAAGAACATAAGAGAAGCCATGCTGGATCAGGCCAGTGGCCCATCCAGTCCAACACTCTGTGTCACATAAGAACACAAGAGAAGCCATGTTGGATCAGGCCAGTGGCCCATCCAGTCAAACACTCTGTGTCACATAAGAACACAAGAGAAGCCATGTTGGATCAGGCCAGTGGCCCATCCAGTCCAACACTCTGTGTCACATAAGAACATAAGAGAAGCCATGTTGGATCAGGCCAGTGGCCCATCCAGTCAAACACTCTGTGTCACATAAGAACACAAGAGAAGCCATGTTGGATCAGGCCAGTGGCCCATCCAGTCCAACACTCTGTGTCACATAAGAACATAAGAGAAGCCATGTTGGATCAGGCCAATGGCCCATCCAGTCCAACACTCGGTGGCACACAGTGGCCAAAACCCAGGTGCCTTCAGGAGGTCTAGAAGCCCTCCCATTGTGCCCCCCAAGCTCCAAGAATACAGAGCATCACTGCCCTAGATAAAGAGTTCCACCGATACAGACAGAAAGTTCCATTAAAGTGACAGCAGGCTTGCCAGTCTCCAGGTGGGGCCTGGAGAGCTCCTGGGATTGGCTGGTGCAAGGCTGGCCAAACCTAAATGAGGACCATCGTGACTCTAGCAGGCAAGTCACTTGAGGGAGCGGACTTATCTTCCAACCTTTGCAGCAATTCAGAAACCTGCACAATGCATAGTATTGCCAGCTCTGGGTTGGGAAATTCCTGGAACTTAAGAACATAAGAGAAGCCATTTTGGATCAGGCCAATGGTCCATCCAGTCCAACACTCTGTGTCACACGGTTGCCAAAAAACCCAGGTGCCATCAGGAGGCCATCAGTGTGGCTAGAAGCCCTCCCACTGTGCCCCCCCACCACCAAGTACGAAGAATACAGAGCATCACTGCCCCAGACATAAGAACATAAGAGAAGCCATGTTGGATCAGGCCAATGGCCCATCCAGTCAACACTCTGTAGTGTCACACAGTGGCCAAAAAACCCAGAAGCCATCAGGAGGTCCATCAGTGGGGGCAGGACACTAGAAACCCTCCCACTGTTGCCCCCTCAAGCACCACAAATACAGAGCATCACTGCCCCAGACAAAGAGTTCCAACAATACACTGTGGCTAATAGCCACCGAAGGACCTCTGCTCCAGATGCTTATCCATTCCCCTTTTCAATGGGCAACCGTGGACCACTGCTGGGATCCTGCCACTTCTATGGCAGCTGTCTGAGAGCCCAGAAACAGACCAACGTGAAGTGGGTTTTTTGACAATGGGATAGTATTGCATCCATTTCACCGTGTGGAACTAGCCAGAGTGGCCAAAACCCAGCAATAGACATACGGAACCATATCATAACGAACGTGTGGTCATCTGGCAGGCAATCAGGCATCCCACGTTATCTGAAAGAGAACCACTGCAGACCATCTTCCCCGTCCTTCTCGGGAGGGCAGGAGACCAGCAGCCCAGCATCCGCCAGATGGCAGTCAGAGGTCTTGGCAACGTGCTCCTTGCAGCTCCAGACAAGGTCAGATCCAGGGGCCTGAAGTCTAGAGCAGGGGGGGGGCAAACTTGCGTAGCGTAGGAGCCACAGAGAATAAATGTCACATTTTTGAGAGTCACGAGACATGGATGTCAGATGTTTGAGAGCTGCAAGACAGGAAGGAAGGAAGGAAGGAAGGAAGGAAGGAAGGAAGGAAGGAAGGAAGGAAGGAAGGAAGGGGAGAGAGAGGAGGGAGGGAGAAGGAAGGAAGGAAGGGGAGGGAAGGAGAAGGAAGGGAAGGAGTGAGAAGGAAGGGGAGGGAGGGAGAAGGAAGGAAGGAAGCAAGGAAGGAACGGGAGGGAGGGAGAAGGAAGGAAGGGGAGGGAGGGAGAAGGAAGGGAAAAAAGAAAAGAAGGAAGGCAAATAGATGGGAGAGGGAGAAGGGAGGGAGAGGTGGAAAGAAAGCAACTTTAACTTTAAATGTGCTCTCCAAGTGGCTGGCTGACTTGTCTTGGAGAAATAATTTAAAGAGAGGAGTGCTTTCTCCAAGCCAGCCTATGGAGCAGTGGGGGCCTTGAGAGCCACAAAATATGCGTGAAAGACCCACATGTGGCTCCCGAGCCACAGTTTGGCCACACCTGGTTTAGAGGATCCCAACAAAGCTGTTGAGTGTCGGATAAGCTGGCGGCACCTGCATTCCAGACAGCTGACTAGGAACAAGACCAGCCCTGTAGCTAAGAGTCACAGGAAGAGGGGGCCACAGGGGGGCCGTAGGAGGGCAGCCATGGGGGTGAGAGCAAGAAGCTTATGTGACTCTGTGTCACATAAGAACATAAGAGAAGCCATATTGGATCAGGCCAATGGCCCATCCAGTCCAACACTCTGTGTCACATAAGAACATAAGAGAAGCCATGTTGGATCAGGCCAATGGCCCATCCAGTCCAACACTCTGTGTCACATAAGAACATAAGAGAAGCCGTGTTGGATCAGGCCAATGGCCCATCCAGTCCAACACTCTGTGTCACATAAGAACATAAGAGAAGCCATGTTGGATCAGGCCAATGGCCCATCCAGTCCAACACTCTGTATCACACAGTGGCCAAAAAAAAATATTATATATATACATACTGTGGCTAATAGCCACTGATGGACCTCTGCTCCATATTTTTATCCAATCCTCTCTTGAAGCTGGCTATGCTTGTAGCCACCACCACCTCCTGTGTCAATGAATTCCACATGTTAATCACCCTTTGGGTGTAGAAGTACTTCCTTTTATCCGTTTTAACCTGACTGCTCAGCAATTTCATCGAATGTCCACGAGTTCTTGTATTGTGAGAAAGGGAGAAAAGTACTTCTTTCTCTACTTTCTCCATCCCAGGCATAATCTTGTAAACCTCCATCATGTCACCCCACAAGCGACATTTCTCCAAGCTAAAGAGCCCCAAGTGTTTCAACCTTTCTTCATAGGGAAAGTGTTCCAACCCTTTAATCATTCAAGTTGCCCTTTTCTGCACTTTCTCTAATGCTATAATATCCTTTTTGAGGTGCAGCGACCAGAACTGCACACAATACTCCAAATGAGACCTCACCATCAATTTATACAGGGGCATTATGATACTGGCTGATTTGTTTTCAATTCCCTTCCTAATAATTCCCAGCATGGCATTGGCCTTCTTTATTGCAATCGCACACTGTCTTGACATTTTCAGTGAGTTATCTACCATGACCGCAAGATTTCGCTCTTGGTCAGTCTCTGCCAGTTCACACCCCATCAACTTGTATTTGTAGCTGGGATTCTTGGCCCCAATGTGCATTACTTTGCATTTGACCACATTGAACCGCATCTGCCACGTTGACGCCCACTCACCCAGCCTCAACAGATCCCTTTGGAGTGTCTCACAGATCCCTTTGGAGGTCTCAATCAGCCTGCTCCCTGGGTGGCAGTGTCTCTGCTAGAACTCAGGGCTGAGAGACCTGACGCCTCGGCATGCCTCATGTCTTCGCTCTGAAAGTTCTTTCCGGAGCCTGCTTCGAACTCTTCAGATGGGAGGAGGAGATTGATCATCAACAGCTGACACTGGTGCCTGGAGAGTGATTGATGGGCCAGCTGCTGTTTGTTCAGCTGAGGAACTGGCTAGCAACTCTTCCAGCTCCTTCTCATCAGGGCTCATGACACCTTCCCCAAGTGGCGCAACCTCTCCTTCCATCTGCAAAATGCAAATTGCCCCCTCAGAGAGCCTCAGTTTGCCTCAGGGCTGTTAGGGAATGCTGAGTCCCTTTCTGTGAGAACAGGAGCAGATGTGGTTGTCTGGCAAGGCATAGCCCAACACCCTTCCAGTGATTGCACCAGCGCCTGAAACAAAAGGGTGTCTTGGGTTACCAAGGTGGTTTGGGAGGAAGGCTCTTCGCAGTGAGAGGCCATAGTGCATCTATAAGGTCCGAGCCATTGTCTGCGAAATGGTGGCTCCAGCCGTTCTTCTGATGTGTCCTCCTTCCAGATCAAGGAAGCGAGAAGGACCGTCGTGGAGGTCCTCCTGGGGGCTTTGTATGATGCCCAGGTAGTGCGAGAGAGCCTCCGGGTGCTTGCTGTGGTTCTTCCTCACCTGAAGGAGAAGATCCTGGGCTCGTGCTTTAAAAACATCACCATGAGGACCTTAAGCTACCTGGATGATGTAAGTCGACGTGTCTAACTGTAGCTCTCCATCGTATTTCAAATACTTCAGCTCTAGAGAAAAAGGCCCAGCAACGACTATACTATTTAAGACTCTTAAGATCACAACAACTGTCAGGGAGTCTGCTGGTTGCCTTTTATCATAGTTCCATTGAGAGCATTATATCTTATTGCCTCTGCGTGTGGTTTGGGAGCTGCACGGAAGCAGAGAGAAGGGCGCTCCAAAGAGTGATGGTGAGAGCACAGAAGATTTGTGGATGCTCTCTCCCCTCATTGGTGGATCTGTATAATATGGGATGTAAAAGGAAGATACAAATGATCTTAAAGGACCCTTCACATCTGGGCCACTTGCTATTTGAGATCTTACCATCGGGCAGACGA